>NW_027656057.1:0-190019 GCF_964235325.1 Thermobia domestica
TAAAAATCGGAAATTGTGGATTTCTATCACTTCTGGTTTTAGTAGAGAGCTAAGGATGGAAGTGAAAGGTAATGTTGTGACACTTAATTGATTGCAGGTGACCGCTTCTCCTCATCTATTACCATTTTTTGCTCTACAGCAATCAACGTAAAAATCGGAAATTGTGGATTTCTATCACTTCTGGTTTTAGTAGAGAGCTAATGATGGAAGTGAAAGGTAATGTTGTGACACTTAATTGATTGCAGGTGACCGCTTCTCCTCATCTATTACCATTTTTTGCTCTACAGCAATCAACGTAAAAATCGGAAATTGTGGATTTCTATCACTTCTGGTTTTAGTAGAGAGCTAAGGATGGAAGTGAAAGGTAATGTTGTGACACTTAATTGATTGCAGGTGACCGCTTCTCCTCATCTATTACCATTTTTTGCTCTACAGCAATCAACGTAAAAATCGGAAATTGTGGATTTCTATCACTTCTGGTTTTAGTAGAGAGCTAAGGATGGAAGTGAAAGGTAATGTTGTGACACTTAATTGATTGCAGGTGACCGCTTCTCCTCATCTATTACCATTTTTTGCTCTACAGCAATCAACGTAAAAATCGGAAATTGTGGATTTCTATCACTTCTGGTTTTAGTAGAGAGCTAAGGATGGAAGTGAAAGGTAATGTTGTGACACTTAATTGATTGCAGGTGACCGCTTCTCCTCATCTATTACCATTTTTTGCTCTACAGCAATCAACGTAAAAATCGGAAATTGTGGATTTCTATCACTTCTGGTTTTAGTAGAGAGCTAAGGATGGAAGTGAAAGGTAATGTTGTGACACTTAATTGATTGCAGGTGACCGCTTCTCCTCATCTATTACCATTTTTTGCTCTACAGCAATCAACGTAAAAATCGGAAATTGTGGATTTCTATCACTTCTGGTTTTAGTAGAGAGCTAAGGATGGAAGTGAAAGGTAATGTTGTGACACTTAATTGATTGCAGGTGACCGCTTCTCCTCATCTATTACCATTTTTTGCTCTACAGCAATCAACGTAAAAATCGGAAATTGTGGATTTCTATCACTTCTGGTTTTAGTAGAGAGCTAAGGATGGAAGTGAAAGGTAATGTTGTGACACTTAATTGATTGCAGGTGACCGCTTCTCCTCATCTATTACCATTTTTTGCTCTACAGCAATCAACGTAAAAATCGGAAATTGTGGATTAATATCACTTCTGGTTTTAGTAGAGAGCTAAGGATGGAAGTGAAAGGTAATGTTGTGACACTTAATTGATTGCAGGTAACCGCTTCTCCTCATCTATTACCATTTTTTGCTCTACAGCAATCAACGTAAAAATCGGAAATTGTGGATTTCTATCACTTCTGGTTTTAGTAGAGAGCTAAGGATGGAAGTGAAAGGTAATGTTGTGACACTTAATTGATTGCAGGTAACCGCTTCTCCTCATCTATTACCATTTTTTGCTCTACAGCAATCAACGTAAAAATCGGAAATTGTGGATTTCTATCACTTCTGGTTTTAGTAGAGAGCTAAGGATGGAAGTGAAAGGTAATGTTGTGACACTTAATTGATTGCAGGTAACCGCTTCTCCTCATCTATTACCATTTTTTGCTCTACAGCAATCAACGTAAAAATCGGAAATTGTGGATTTCTATCACTTCTGGTTTTAGTAGAGAGCTAAGGATGGAAGTGAAAGGTAATGTTGTGACACTTAATTGATTGCAGGTGACCGCTTCTCCTCATCTATTACCATTTTTTGCTCTACAGCAATCAACGTAAAAATCGGAAATTGTGGATTTCTATCACTTCTGGTTTTAGTAGAGAGCTAAGGATGGAAGTGAAAGGTAATGTTGTGACACTTAATTGATTGCAGGTAACCGCTTCTCCTCATCTATTACCATTTTTTGCTCTACAGCAATCAACGTAAAAATCGGAAATTGTGGATTTCTATCACTTCTGGTTTTAGTAGAGAGCTAAGGATGGAAGTGAAAGGTAATGTTGTGACACTTAATTGATTGCAGGTAACCGCTTCTCCTCATCTATTACCATTTTTTGCTCTACAGCAATCAACGTAAAAATCGGAAATTGTGGATTTCTATCACTTCTGGTTTTAGTAGAGAGCTAAGGATGGAAGTGAAAGGTAATGTTGTGACACTTAATTGATTGCAGGTGACCGCTTCTCCTCATCTATTACCATTTTTACTGTACAGCAATTAACGTAAAAAACGGAAATTATGGATTTCTATCACTTCTGGTTTTAGTAGAGAGCTAAGGATGGAAGTGAAAGGTAATGTTGTGACACTTAATTGATTGCAGGTGACCGCTTCTCCTCATCTATTACCATTTTTTGCTCTACAGCAATCAACGTAAAAATCGGAAATTGTGGATTTCTATCACTTCTGGTTTTAGTAGAGAGCTAAGGATGGAAGTGAAAGGTAATGTTGTGACACTTAATTGATTGCAGGTAACCGCTTCTCCTCATCTATTACCATTTTTTGCTCTACAGCAATCAACGTAAAAATCGGAAATTGTGGATTTCTATCACTTCTGGTTTTAGTAGAGAGCTAAGGATGGAAGTGAAAGGTAATGTTGTGACACTTAATTGATTGCAGGTGACCGCTTCTCCTCATCTATTACCATTTTTTGCTCTACAGCAATCAACGTAAAAATCGGAAATTGTGGATTTCTATCACTTCTGGTTTTAGTAGAGAGCTAAGGATGGAAGTGAAAGGTAATGTTGTGACACTTAATTGATTGCAGGTGACCGCTTCTCCTCATCTATTACCATTTTTACTGTACAGCAATTAACGTAAAAAACGGAAATTATGGATTTCTATCACTTTCGTTTGAATGTCGCCTCGATTAAAAGTTTTAATTTAAAACTCTATTAACTTTTCGTCCTTTACACTGAGAAAAAATGTAGGTGGCGTACTTAAAAAGGTAGGTTACATGCGTAATTCCTGTAGTTTTTGGACTTAACGTACAGCAGACTTATAATTGAAAACGCATGTTTTATACTTTCCGGTATAAGTGTTCCATCCATACGTACTTTCCGTATGAACCAATATAGACAGTTAGAATCTCATACAAATGGATGTATATAACATATTGCTGAGGAATGTAACATAAGTATATGCATGTGATATACGGAAAACTGCTAAATGTTAGACGTCCTGCAACGGCGTAATGTAATATCTAAGGGCAGTGCGTATGTAACATATGGATAACGTATGCTCCATACTGATTTCTGTAGTAAGCAAGAGGATTCCGTATATGTGTGCAATATACAGCTGTCCGGAGAACGGATTTTTCTCAGTATACATTCTGGTCAAATTTGGTGAAGATCAAATTTCTTCAGATACTTGAGATTTTTGGTTTCTTGAACACACGGGGCCGTAGCAGCGATCCGCGTCAGCGCAAATATAAAGTTGAGTTTTAATTTGCGATAATCAGCATACTAACTAACTCTATGGCCCATAGAACCCGGAGGTTCAATGCCGCGTTCACAGAAGCTCTGCATTGACTTCTGTCAACCAACTGGATCAATTTTCTTATTTGTATTCGTACTTCAGTGAGACCCATCTTATGTCCTCCCATCTGCACCTAGGTCTTTCTAATGGTCATTTTCCAATTAGATTTCTAGTTGAAACCTTGAAAGTGTTTTTACTTCCCCCCATTTTGACTACATGACCCGCCCACCTGAACCTCCTAGACTTGATGGCCTGAAAAATGTTTGGTAAAGGATATAAATTATGCAGTTTCTCGTTATGAAGTTTCTGCCATTTCCCATTCCCGTTTCTCTTGGGTCTGAATATTCGTCTCAGGATTTTATTGTTAAATACTTTCATTCTGCTTTCTTCCTCAGCGGCCATATTTCGCAACCATATAGCACAACAGGGATGATTATCGTTTTATATATTTTAAGCTTCCAATTCTTTCGACAGAATTTAACCATTTATGATTCCTTATTGTGTTCGTTGCATTGCATTGTGATCAGCCATTAAGGAATAAAGCCCACGGACAAGGTAAATATATAAAAGGGGTTTTGGTAAACCAAACTCTTTCATTTAACCGCCTGCCTTTTGCTCCTCTCCAATTTCTACGTTTGACAAACTTCCCTTTACTAATATCACTAATACAGTGAAACCTGTCTTTAGCGGAATCGAGCGGGACTTGCAAAAATTTCCGTTAAAGGCAGGTTTCCGCTTAGTGGAGGTAGACTTTTCCTTTCTTAAAAAAATGCTTATAAAGGGGCATACTGAGAAAATATATTGCTATACGTACACTGTTCGATTACAGTACTTCTTTCTTCTACGAATAAATACACACACAAAAAAAATTAAAATGAATACAAAATATGCTATGCACACGTTTTCTTTATTTTTCTAATAGCCAAACAGGGTTTTCTGTGTTTATTGCTGCTTGGCTGCTTGACTTTCCGCATAAACTTTAGCCTGAGAAATTATACTAAGTGAATCAGAATCATTTTTTCGTAAGGCAAATTTTTGTAGTTCCTTTAAACTTCTGAGAGAATCTTGATATGTATTTATTCTACACTCTTCTTGCAACTCGGTATCGTATTCCTCTTCTTCCTCTATCTCGTTTTCTTCTTTCCGACATTCCGTATGATTCTTGATTAAGTTGCGGGGATTAAGGATAATTTGTGGGGTTGAATATGAGTAGTGCTTGGGGAAAGTCAACACTGTCCAGAAATATTTCACAAAAGAACGAACATTTTTATCGCAGACAGTGTAATGTATGTGTCTCACAGAATGTCTCAGAATTTTCCGTTAAATATTTATTTTTCTTTCCGTTGTCCGCGTAACACAGTTTCCGCTTAATGAAGGGAGTTTTACACGTTTTGTTCTCCAAAATTCATGGGACCGTGAAATATTTCCGTTTAAGGCAGTTTTCCGTTTAATAAAGGGTCCGTTGAAGACAGGTTTTACTGTACTTTCGTTTTTGTAACGTTTATTTTCATCCCTTTTTGTTCTCAGTTACACCTTAAATTGTTTATCATTTGGGTATTTTTCGGTTCAGATTTGCGTAGAAGGACCACATAATTTCCAAAAACAAATACTCTAAATTATCTTAACACAAACCAAGCTAGTCGTCGCTGCTAAAGGAGTTTTTTTTTTTTTTTAACGAACTTTAAAAGTTTGGTACTGAATTGTGTGTGTGTGTTACTTGCGAATTTTACAAATTTGAGCTCTCCATACTATAGAGCATCAAAAACTATTTGATAGAAGTGATGGAATTTTTCGCATCACTCTTACCGTTCCCAAAATATTGACCGAAAAAGTTCCAATTTCTGGCAGATTTAAGGAGCCATATCTTGGGAACCGTAAGTCATAGTGAGATGATATTAGTGTTGATCAATACCTTAGAAGATGTTGAACATTTTGGTATCAAATAGTAACCGGTGGGCACTGCTTATATCTGCATTTTTAGTATATATATATATATATATATATATATATATATATATATATATATATATATATATATATATATATATATATATATATATATATATATATATATATATATATAAGGTGATAAAAAGTGACAGGTCAATATAGCCCTATTTATAACCTATTGAATTTAATCAAGTAAATTTAATATACGATTTCATATAAATTTCGAAAGATAAATCCTTTTTAAGTTCGTTCTGGCAATGCTCTTTGAGCATTATCAAGTATTAATTCTAAATTCCATTACAGCTAACTAGGTAGCCTTACTCTTAAGTAAATCGTTTGTTACCTATAAGCAAGGCGATAGGTCCGTTGTTTTCTTGATTTCGTGACTGACACGGATGTTGAGATGACTCGCTTTTTTTTACTTCTTTGTTTAGAAAAAATGCAGATAGTTCTTCTCAAGGTTGATATATATGAAGTCAAGAAACACACACATACACATAGTATATATATATACACACACACACAAACACATTTGGCGGGGCCCTTACGTTAAAAAGAAAAAAGTAGATGTGGTCAAGGAACAAAAGATTCCTGAGAGAGTTGTTTACTACGCCGAGATAAATTTAATTTCTTTTTTTCTTTTCTTTCCTTTTTTCTTTCTGTTTTTTGAGCCTTCCGGTTAATATTTCCGCCAAAAGTTATTTAAGGCATCATGAAAACACGCGGATCTGATCGGCGTTTTATAAGAAAAAAAATCCCTTGAGTGCGTTTCATGACCTTTGGCTTCAAATTTCTTCCACTTCTGCATGCACATGGATTCCATAACTCTTTCGCAATTATTATACTGTTAAAAAAAGCTGAAGATGGAATCAACAAATGATATTAGATTATTATTAACAACCAAATTAAGTTATATGAACACAATGATAGAAGAAGTAGATATCAATACATCGTTTTATTATAATTTAAAGATATGAAAAATAGTACGATTTGAATGTATAACATTTACTTTCATTCACACTTAGTTTGTCTGTATATATGCCCTAAGTTCGTTTATGATGTACTAAAGAATCACTTTAACGTAATTTACTAGTTAACTGTTCAAAGTGACAACACAGAATACGATATATGCAAATTTATGTATTTTGCATAAATATTTTATCATTTAACTTCTTATTTTCTTTTACAAAATATCTTGTTTTTAAATGAATATGCATTCCTTCACAATGGAGTATCTTTTATATTCTAAATTAACTGCATAAATCATAGATATTTACGTATGTCTGGCCCGAATTACATAACATAAATAGCAGATGTTGCTATAAAAGAAAGTGATATCGTATGTTACGTACCATTGTCCATAGTAGCATGTACATATTATCGATGCAAATGCGCTATTGATAAAGTTTGATTGCACTGCTTCTAGAATCTTGTAGCTGTCATTTAAAAATCTTGCAACCCGATCTTTCTATTTACTATTTACACAATACAAGTTTCTGAAAGCAAGAAAGATATCTTCACTCATACAGCACTGCGCTCTCTAGTGGACAAATAGTGAACCTCCTAATTAAAAATGTGTATTTTGGCGCACTTCTCCTCCCTATCCAAAAGAATCCGTCGTTTCGGAAGCTCGGGACATTTTTTTTATGTCGATGGTAGAGAGAGAGCAAGTAGCAGCAACACGACCCAGAATGGTTTGATTCCTTGCAAGATGAAAAAATTGTTGCCTGTCCTATGTTTACATGGATAAGTATTGTAGGATTGCAAGATGTTTTTAATTACAGCTACAAGATTCTTGCAGCATGGCAAACTAGCTTAAGTGATTTATTATCTGTTTAATGTATCAAAAAGTGGTATATTTTAAGTTGCAGATAGTATCATTAAGTAGTATCTTATGTACTTCTAAGATACTTAAGTCCTTAAATATCTTAAGCATAGTATGTTAAGTTCCCACTCTTAAGAGTACCCACTTAATTTCAGAAGCTCATTAAGTATAGTAAAACTGGAAGAAAAAAATGGGCATGGTTCCATTATTGCATTTACATACTTTTAGAACCGTGGTTTCCGACTTTATTCATCTGACTCCTCCCGTTCGCAAACCCTGCATACTTCATGTCCTCCCCCTACTCACACGAAGGACAAAATGTCACATATGTAGTGTTTATGAAGCTGACAAAAGCTAAGTTGTAAATGGGTATTACAGTTGGTGCTATATTCATAATAGTGGCTCCGCGTAGCGTAGTCGCTAACACTCTCGTCTTTGGTGCGAACGGTCCAAGGTTCGATTCTCGGTGGGGACACTCGGCCGAAAGAGTGTGAAAGTTTTTCTGAGTGAGGTTTTCCTGGATTTTCCTCATTCACACCAGCCAAATGCCGAGATGGTACATAACATACAGGTCCCAGGCCGCTTCCTTCCTTCCCCAATCATTTCTTCCTTCCCTTTCTTCGGAAAGTGTGAATGCCGAGAGACGTCATCCGTCATACGTAACAGGCTAACTTGATCATAGATGCCAAAAGCCTAGAAATCTAATTCCTAATCCTAATCCTAGTGACGGGCTAACTTGATCATAGATGCCGAAAGCCTAGAAATCTAATTCCTAATCCTAATCCTAGTGACGGGCTAACTTGATCATAGATGCCGAAAGCCTAGAAATCTAATTCCTAATCCTAATCCTAGTGAAGGGCTAACTTGATCATAGATGCCGAAAGCCTAGAAATCTAATTCCTAATCCTAATCCTAGTGACAGGCTAACTTGATCATAGATGCCGAAAGCCTAGAAATCTAATTCCTAATCCTAATCCTAGTGACGGGCTAACATGTCCATAGACGCCGAAAGCCTAGAAATCTAATCCTAATCCTAATCCTAGTGACGGGCTAACTTGATCATAGATGCCGAAAGCCTAGAAATCTAATTCCTAATCCTTATCCTAGTGACGGGCTAACTTGATCATAGATGCCGAAAGCCTAGAAATCTAATTCCTAATCCTAATCCTAGTGACAGGCTAACTTGATCATAGATGCCGAAAGCCTAGAAATCTAACTCCTAATCCTAATCCTAGTGACGGGCTAACATGTCCATAGACGCCGAAAGCCTAGAAATCTAATTCCTAATCCTAATCCTAGTGACGGGCTAACTTGATCATAGATGCCGAAAGCCTAGAAATCTAATTCCTAATCCTAATCCTAGTGACGGGCTAATTTGATCATAGATGCCGAAAGCCTAGAAATCTAATTCCTAATCCTTATCCTAGTGACGGGCTAACTTGATCATAGATGCCGAAAGCCTAGAAATCTAATTCCTAATCCTAATCCTAGTGACAGACTAACTTGATCATAGATGCCGAAAGCCTAGAAATCTAATTCCTAAGCCTAATCCTAGTGACGGGCTAACTTGATCATAGATGCCGAAAGCCTAGAAATCTAATTCCTAATCCTAATCCTAGTGACGGGCTAATTTGATCATAGATGCCGAAAGCCTAGAAATCTAATTCCTAATCCTTATCCTAGTGACGGGTTAACTTGATCATAGATGCCGAAAGCCTAGAAATCTAATTCCTAATCCTAATCCTAGTGACAGACTAACTTGATCATAGATGCCGAAAGCCTAGAAATCTAATTCCTAATCCTAATCCTAGTGACGGGCTAACTTGATCATAGATGCCGAAAGCCTAGAAATCTAATTCCTAATCCTAATCCTAGTGACGAGCTAACATGGCCATAGATGCCGAAAGCCTAGAAATCTAATTCCTAATCCTAATCTTTTATTCGTAATGTGATATGTAATTTATTTATATCAGAAGCACTCGCCTTCTTCGTCGCTCTTTACGTTCCTTGAGGATGGCGCGAAACACAGGTTGGAAATCACTGTCTCAGAGGAGTACACACTAGCAAACATATTAGCATCCCAGTTACCTTCTAAAATGACCAAGCTTTGTGGCACCACTGATGACTACGTCATGTCCTGCAACTAATTAACGATTATAAATTTTATCACTCATTTTTAGGCACTAAAGTAATCTCTTCATTATTTGATTTAGAAAGTACCAATAAAGCTTTTTACTTCAGTTTTTTGTTTCTTTATGGAGGCATTGTAAAACACGGTACGCATGGTTTCATGCTTTTCTGCGTTGAGACATAGGGTGTGATGACGTCATAATTTTTTAAAAAATATTTTGTTATGCCTATTTTTATTATTTTTTGATGGGCTTACTTTAGCACCTAAAAGATTGAAATTTTGCACACATATTCAGTACACCCTTTAATATTTTTCAAATTTTTAAAGATCTCTAAGGGGTCCAGAGAAGCAAAAAGGTAAAAAAAAAAAAAAAAAAAAAAAAAGAGAGAATATTTTAAAAATCCCTTTTTTCGCTGTTTTTCCGCCTCTCATACATGGTGAAGACATGTGAATGATACCGTTTGAAAGGTTGTTCTTTTCTGAAAAAAAAAAAATATGTACAAACCATGATCCTAGGATAAATAGGATATCTCAGGGGATTTTTACCTGAGACCCTGTTTTATACGGGAATCTGGGGTATTGTGGGGATATTAATTTTTGGTGGGCTTACTTTTGCACCTAGAAGATTGAAAATTTGCACACATTCAGTGCATCTCTTAGTATTTTTCAAATTTTTCAGATCTCTGCTTTAAAAAGAGGGATCCAGACGGGAAAAAATGTTTAAAAAATGGATATTTTTAACAAAAAGTCCATTTCTCGCGACTTTCCCGCCTCAGATAAATGACGGAAACATGTGAGTGGTACCATTTAAAAGTCTGTTCTATTCTGAAGAGAATGATGTACGAACCATGATCTAATAAGGATGTCTCAGGAAATTTTTATATTACGTCTGGGTCTTATGGAGTAATCTGAGGCATTGTGGGGCCCATTGTTAAATATCTTTTCCCGCGCTTACTATTCAAGATAGAAGCTTGGAATTTTGTATACACATTTAGTACACCCTAACTATTTTTTAGTTGATTTTGAGATCTGTACGTTAACACAGGCGGTCCAAAGGGGCTCAAAATTTGAAAAAAGTCAGAAAGTATCCCGATTTTGCTCAAAATTTTTTGCCTTAGGGGCATGATAGGGAAATATAAATACTGTAGTAGCTTTGAAAGGCTGTTTTATTCTAAAGAGAATGATGTACAAACCATGTTCGTAGAATAAGTAGTGATAATGCTGCAGCTGCTTGACTGAAAGTCTATAATTTACCTTTAAAAAATTATGAGAGTTAAATGATTGGCTATTAGGAAGACCTAGGTGCAGATGGGAGGACAATATTAAGATGTATCTCGCACAGATTGGAATACAAAGTAGAAACTGGATGCAGTTAGCTAACGACAGAAGTCAGTAGAGAGCTTTTGTGAAAGCGGCATTGAACCTCCGAGTTCCATAGGTCATAGAGTTCGTTAGTTAGTTAGTTTTTAGTTAGTTAAATGATTGGCTGCAGCTAGTGTTCATCACGAAACGAAATATTTTGTGAATCGTCTAAATTCTCGGCCTGGGAGGTTTGGATTTTATTTTTGGTTGGATCTCACGTTAAGCCGTAGGTCCAGCTCTCATATAGCCTCGCTGCTAAAAGAGACGCTAAATTCAAAGTCAAATCAAATATAAGTGCGCACTCTTAGAAGTATGATTGCTGGTTTATAAATCAGTACTGTGGGTCTACCACATTGCATAAAAGTTGTTCCCAGTTAATATGAAAAGCCAATGACACTTATATTTACTATAGCTTTCAAGTCCAGAGTGTAAGATCTGAATTATACTTACTCTGATACCATCGCAAAAAGGTGGTAATTATTTTTTTCGGATCGTATGCACGGTCTGCCAAAGCATATTTTCAAGACCTTAAAATAGATCTATTTCCAATTTTATATTTTTTCTTTTACAACCAGTACTTGTGCAGAATTACATTAAACTTTCTATCGGGAGGATGCTTCCGACGTTCGGAAATTACTTCTACATGCATCATTTATGAAGCTAGACCACTGTATTACATTTTTCACAATATTACTTTTCTCTCCCTTGTGAATTGTAGGGGCTTCCCTTAACCCCCCTACTCTTGGCTACGTCACTGAATATTTCTAAATTTGCTCTACTTCGTATACGCACACACTACCAACGCCGCCGTTTGTATAATCTATCAAATGAGATAACCATTACCCCACAATCCATGGTTGTTCACTCCGCGATTTTAGCATAGTTGCCTAATTGTTGTATCTGCCAGACACTGATTGTTTACGAAAATATTTTAGGAAAGTGCACTGAAGTTATTATGATTCGTACACGTCAAACAGAAAGAAACGCATTCCATAAACAATTGTTTCTGCTTCTGGGTTGTTCACTGTGTTTCAGTCCTCAAACACACTGAGAAAAATCTGTTATCCGGGCAAGGGTATATTGTAGAAATATACGGGATTCTTATGTTTTCCAAGAAAATCTGTACGAAACATACTTTATCCATATGTCGTTTTCCCGCTTAGATGTTACGTCATGCCACTGCAGTATGTATGATATCTAACAGTCTTCCTTATATTACATACGTACACGTAAATTACATACGTTAGCTATATATCACATACGTCGATCTGTATGTGAAATTCTACCGCCTGTATACAGTTCTTTCTTTATACGTCGATCTGTATGTGAAATTCTTACCGCCTTATACAGTTCTTTCTTTATACGTCGATCTGTATGTGAAATTCTTACCGCTTGTATACTGTTCTTTCTTTCATACGGAAAGTACGTATAGATGGAATATTTATACAGAAAGTATTATAAAACATACGTTTTCAGTAATATATTTGCTACAAGATGTTACATTTAGTCATACATTAAGTTCAAGAAACTACAGGTTTACGCATATAATCTACATTTTTACTTACGCCGCATACTGTTTTCCCTGCGTAACAGTCAGAATCGATGCTGTTTACTCTTATCTCTATGAATTGGATGTGATATCAATATAACTGTTATTTTAACTTATATCAATAATGGTGGTATCAAAATGCGCATTTACTTGATATGACATTCCGCCATCTCGGGGAAGTTATAACCCATAGGTTGTGACCTCTATTGAACTTCTAATTTTGATATAAGATTTACCCTCATTAATATCGTCAAATTTTTGATGTCTTCTTCTACTCCTCCCTCTGTTATCTACTATCACATTTACAGTAAGAAAATCTCTTCCCAAATATTAGCCTACTCAGTTTTTAACGTTATATAAAAATAACTCGTACAACTTCTCTTCTTTCCCCAAAATGTAGGTAAAATTTTTCTTATTCGATTTTCGTTCCACCCATCTAATTTTCTACATTCTTCTTTAGAAGCATATTTCGAATTTTTCCACTTAAATTTATAGCTCTTCTTCTTTTTTTCTAGCCCATTCACTGTAGTATTCCACACGGAGCATTTGATGATCTTTTCCATATCTCTTTATTTAACGAGCAACAAAATAATACGCTTCTCTTCCACGTAGATTTTTTTACTACTCCTGTTCTTGCTTTTAGACCCCATTCACATTTCACATCTTTACTACTAATACCTTTCTTCTTCCTAAAGGGGGGGCGGTGGCTCAGTGGTAAAGCGTTCACCTCCGGTGCTTGGGGTCTCTGGTTCGATCCCAGCTCGCGCCGTGTGGACTTTGTGGTGGACAAACACCGCGCTCATGGGTTTTCTCGGGGTTCTCCCGTTTCCTCCCACTGTCTTCATTCCACCATTTTCACTCATCTTTCATCATCACCGTCTCCTTTAGTCTAACCGGCATAACCGTGGGACGTAAAACGAAGATTTCACTTCATTTCTTCTTCCTAAAGGATTCTTCCATCATTTCTATCCTTGTTTTTATTTCTCTTTTGCATTTCATATCTTTACTATTAACGTTCTTCTTCTTCCTATAGGCTTCTTTCGAGATTCCTATCCTTGCTTTTAGTTTCCATTAACATTTCACATCTTCACTAATAATGCTTTTCTTCTTCCTAAAGGCTTCTCTGCTATTTCTATTCTTGATTTGCGTTTCAGAACATAAGTAACATTGCTTTTATTATTTCTAAAGTCTTCTTTCGTGATTCCTACCCATGTATCTATTTCCCATTCACATTTCGGATTTGCATTGATAATATTACCCAGGTAGGTGAGAGTAGCAACCTCTTTTACTTTTATCGCCCATTAGTTTATTATTATTATTATTATTATTATTATTATTATTATTATTATTATTATTATTATTATTATTATTATTATTATTATTATTATTATTATTATTATTTGATAAAGTTGGGAACAATGGGTGAATCAAGTTATTTAGTCGTTTTCGCTCCGAACCTGAGTGCAAAGATCTAAAACTCAGCTTCCTGTTCGGGGCAGCGGTGGCTCAGTGGTAGAGCGTTCACCTCTGGTGCTTGGGGTCCCGGGTTCAATTCCAGCCCCTGCCAAGTGAACTTTGTGGTGGACAAACACTATGTGTGTGGGTATTCTCGGGGTCCTCCCGTTTTCTCCCACTTTCTTCATTCCACCATTTCATTCATCACTCATCATCACCGTCTCCTTTAACCTAACTGGCATAATCGTAGGACGTAAAACTTTAAGATTTCATTTTTCAGCTTTAGTCAATGTGTGTTTCATTTCATTTTCATGTAAGTCTAAGTATGTACCCTTCCCTTTTACTTATCTTTGATCAAGTTCTTTAAAGTTTCCCTAACAGAGACTTTAAATAAAAAGAATGTAATTCTGTCTGTGATTATTAGTTATCGGATTTTTATGCACTTAAAATTCATGAAATATGCATCAACTATGCTGTTAAATGTGTTAAAATATGCACTTAATGTACAGTAATAATGCAATGAAAGAGACCATTTTCAAACATGCAGCAAAGTTGTGACCAAGTTTTGCACATGAAATATAACATAAAGTTTTCGTCTTTAAGGATTTACTCTTTCCCGTAATTAGATTTACTGTATATCACAAGATGCTTCTCTTCATTCTTTGATGTCAGTTTGTCACATTTGTAGCCAGAGAATGACTTGTTAACGTCAACATATATTATTGGACAATATTTATAGAGAGGAGCCAATTTAGTATCTATATTTTCTTGCAAATTGAAATTTAACCTTTGAAGGTATATTTTCCATGGCTTAGATTGTTTTGTATTCAGAGTTTCTGGCTATAACATCCGTCAGTTTCTTTTCCACAGTCCCCGAATTTACCAGAAACTGATTGGAGCTTGTGCTGAACTTCATATCAACTAGAACTAAGCATTCAGTGAGTAACATTCCTCGAGTCTCTTGTTTCTGAATTGATGTTGGCACGATATTACAATGTCTTTTTCATTATCAGATTTCTCTTAACGTCTTGGCAATTGCAACCAGCTTTGCTCTGCTGATCGGTTTCTAACATTAGAGGTAAAGGTGGTATTGTGGAACCCTGGTGGTAAAGTGGAACCCCTGCATATCGCAGCTTCCAAGCACTACAGCCTACTGGAAAGAGCGAGAAATTATGCATTTAGTTGTCCAACAGCCCACTGTAGTGCTCGAGTTCAGTTTGATGAGACATGTGCGTGCGGAGGAAGTTGTTTTGATTTTCTTCTTTTGTGAGCTTTTTACAAGGTAAGATTCGTATTGTAATTTCCGTACTTTTACTGATTATAAACACCAAATGATTTGCTTATCGGAATCTATCATAGTTATAGGTTTTTCCTTTCTTTTATGGCCTAAGTTATCTTTCAAGAGTAAAGTGTAAGGTGAAGTAAAAATCCAATATGATGAAGATGGTAAAGTGGAACCCTGCCTTTATTGGTAAAGTGGAACCCTCTGTACTTTTCCACAAATCACTAACTGGCGTTCTTATGTCATTCCAGATACCCCTAGGAAACAACTAGGCCCAAAACCCAAAACTATTTTGAAGAAATGGAATAGCGCAAATATGATTTAGGCAATAAAAGATGTTCGAGCGAAGAGAAGAGGAAGCCAGTTTCTTTACGGGTGTTCTCGTGTCTCCTCAAGAAATCAGCTCAATACCTGAGTTTACGAGAAAGCATTCTAATAGAGGACGGAAGGCATCCAGTGCATTAGTTCTTACAGCTTCACCTTACAAGTTAGCATTGGAGGGAACATTGCATAAAACTAAGGAAAACAATGCAAAGCCGTTGAAGAATCGTCTCAAATTAAAGAAGGATGAAATAGATGCAGAACAAAGAACAAAAACTAAATATAGACGAAAAAAAAGTTTTATGTGTTCTATAAAATTTTACACGACAGAAACCAAATGGGGTTCCACAATACCACCTTTACCTCTATTAATCCCCAAGTATAATCATTTGCATAAAAATTCGATGTCTGGTGATTATAATATTTGCAGCTCAATACAAAGCTTAACCATTGTAAGTTTCATATGTACCTAACTTCTTTGGAACCTACTGGAAACAAATGAACATCAAGTAGTGGCTGAAATATCATGCTTAACCTGCCGATAGACCAAGCAGTGCAAGACGGTAGGCTATCCAACTGCCAACGTTGAACTTGCTTTCTCTTTACGCAGCATTTACCAACGAATTCAATTCCAACGTAACTTCCACGAAAGAAGTAAAAGTCTAATTAAGAACACCAAAAGAGAATCTGTTGATAAATGATGGAAAATTGTTTGTTGGCCAACAGACACATAACCGACGTTGGTCCATCGTATTTCCAACCGTGCCGACCATTAACCGACGTAGAACCTACCAACTGTGTTGCTATTGTCGATCCAATCACCATTTCTTTTATCTTTCTAACCCTTATTTTCATCTTCTACCTTCACAGTTTTCCTCTCACGTTTCTTAACGTTCTGTTAATTTTCATTTCTCATTCCGCCAGGTAAAAGTAAATATATCGAACTACTGTAAAAGAGAAAAGTTCCATCACAACGATCAAAAGCAGAATTTGTACCATACTCGTAAACAGGTTAAATATTTGTGTTAATGTACTAATTTTTACAACTTTGTTTCTTGAAGATAATGCATGTTTTGACGGTTTGCCACACTGATCACGTATAAATATCGTTTTGTAGGAACACAATCCCATTTTGTATTTGCTGATGTCCCTGTTTTGTTTTTCACTCTTTGATCTTTTCACGTATTATAAAAACACATCCTTTGCCTCCTCCCTCGATGCCTGTTGGCGTAGGCTATGATGTCATCACTAAAATAAAAAAAGAGAAAAACAATGCGGTAAGAAAGAAAAAAAAGGGTGATCGCTCTTGACTGATAGTGTTGTATCAAGTTTGAAACCATTCGAAGGAACAACGAACACCCACCTAGTTTCTCAGGTGGAGGGAGGGGAACCACACGTAACGGAACCAAAGCTACAAGTGTTACCAACTACAAGGCCATCAGGAGGATTTTGGGCAGAAGAAGATGTAGTTAAAACCCGGATTTGCAACAAACAATTAAAATAACCAACACAAAAGCTTTGCTGGAAACAATTTACTTGAAATATAAGACGAGCTGAAAGTTCAAGTAGGATATATTCGTCCAAAGTAGGTGCAGTGGTAGAGTGGCTTCGTGGTAGTGTGCTCACCTCTTGAGTTAAGGATTGTACGCTATAATCTCAGGCAGGCACGCAACCAGATTTTTTTTTTGGGGGGGGGAAGAGGTCCAATTTTTTTTCTGGGAGGTCCAACACGTTTATGTTGTAATAAGGCTGTGTTATTCTACACCCGAAAAGACGAGAAGAAATCGTTAATTAGTATGACCTATACTATCTGAAAATCTGATAGAACTAGATAATTTATATAAAACTAAATTCTATTTCGAATTGACTTCTTTTAAAATTTCTAATCGTGGAGATGTTCTGCATACACAAATACGTGTAACGAATACAAATAAGGTTTCTTGATTTTTTTTTCTAGGACCTTAGAAGGTCGTCCTCGACTAGAGGCATTGTTATAGATGTAAGGGGTCGGAATAACTGCTTTAAAAAGCTGTTTCCACACATTTTTTTGCCTGAGAAAGTTTGGTCTTTTTTTAAAAAAAAAGAAAATAAAATACAATGTGTCAATTTTAACGAAGAAACAACAGTGCGTACAAAAAATAACTTAATGTATTCTGAAGGAGAAAGAAAAATGAAAAATTTAAAAATTTGATTTAAAAATTAATGAAAATCAGTCATTTGATGCGGAAGAAATAGAGTAGCTAATAAGAGGTTTGTCGAAAGAAGAGCAGTGCTGTAGGTCAATGTTCAAATTTTACTGCCACGCAGTATGATATGGAGAGTCTTCTTTTGCCTTCCGATCTTTGTTAAGGAATGACGTTGTAGTCGTCCGTTTGTATGGATAGCTGCAAGTGTCATTGCCATATATGAGGTCTTAGAGCTGCTCAATAATAAGGTTAAGATTCGGGGAGTTTTGAAGGACATTTTGTATCCAACCTACATTACCTTCATTAGCAACATCTTAAGCCCCTTCGTGTCCTTTCTTTGCCTGCAACGGGGGTTCGATCCCCAATATTGGAATATAGATATCAATCCAAGTAGTAATTTGGATTTCTCTTTAAATAGTAGTCGCGTCTTATATAAACATGGTACCAGAAAGGAACGTTAAATAACTCAACTGGCCGTTAGCTGTTGCCAAAACACCACTAGATAATGATATTTTCATGCCCTGATACTAAAAGCATTCGGAGCTCACTCTAAGGTTATGGGCTAAATATTTCATACATATTAAGGTAGTGACTCGCTTGTCCCCAATGTATTATAGTAACGCTTGAGAAATTCTATAAAAGCATAAGTGCTTATATCAAGGAGAAAAGAAACGTTTTTAAAAAGTAATACAAGTTTTAGATATAAAAAACAAATGAAAGGAATTTTTAGAAAAAAAAGATGAGTAGCACCTATGACCAGGGGGGGGGGTAAAATAGGCCTGCACAACATGAATTACTATTTTTTTTTTACAAAGACAATGCAGTATAATCCAGTTGGAAAAAAAGCAAAAATGAATCTTTCATCAGAACAATAACAAAAAATGAGAGAATTTTGAATACATATTAATTCATATAAAGTAAATAAAAAAACTCGCGGAAAAATTGACCCCCTTTTTGGTCTTTCTAGAGTTAATTGCATTGTGGAAAGTCCTAGTTTTTCTTCTTACGAAACCAAAATGCTGAAACTTGTTATGAACTGCAATGAACGCCTAATCGTCTGCAACCAGCCAAACTTCAGTGAGGTTTGGGTTGTATAAACAGCAGGCGATCGATAAGCATTTCTACATATGTTTTACTAGTACAGTACCTTTTGCTACATTCTCTAGTATAGTGAACAAAGCTGCATGAACTGATTCACTGATATAAAATTACAGGTACTAGCAGATGAATTGGAAAGTTAAAATTTGCCATCCTTTGGAAGAGAAATCATTAGAAAGATGTTAAAATTATATATATCACTGTGAAAAAACAGTGATTACTTTTGCGTGTATTTAGACTAAGCATACAAACTTTAAGACTCTTTTTCTGGTAACTTTGGTAATTGGAATTGAATTCTTTGTGCTCGAACGCGCCAGATGAGGGCACTTTTAGCACCTTAATGCCTACTATATTTATTTATTTATTTATTTACTTTCGAGCAAAGACAGCAGAGAAGACAATATGGTAATTGTGAAAGAAAATCGAAATCGAGATTTTCGACCGATTTATGTGTACACGCTTCATAGACACTAGATATCGAAAAAAGTTATAAGCACTATGGACATCAGTGCTAGCAGTGTTTGTGTGACTATTAGGAGCATGTGTGTACCGTCAGGAGAAAAAGACAAGAATATTTGCGATCTGTTCCAGGAGAATAGAAGCTTTGAATTGGGCAAAGAATGACATACTCTTTGGTCATGTAAATAAAAATTAGCTTTGTTCGATTTTCCCGAAATCTACTCATGAGAATTTATACATACACTGTTAAAAATACTCTTAAATTTGAGAAAACTTTTCTTATCTGTGCACCGAGAATATATTTTCTTAGAAACAAGAACTCGAAACTCTCATTAATAAGAAATGAAGAAAAGTAGATGAGGTTGTATAAAGCGAAACGAGAAAATATACTGTTATTCTCTTTACGAATAAGAATTGCCGAATCTCATTTCTAAGAAAATATTGTCTCGGTGCACAGATAAGAAATGTTTTCTCAAATTTAAGAAATTATTTTTAACAGTGTATTTTCTTCAGCTCAATGTGGTCTACTAATTGGTATATTTATTATCTTCCAACCATATTTCTTTCCGCTAAACGCTAATAATAACATGACAATCTTTGAATGTTTGTCCTTCCGTTAGTCCGTTCATCTCGATGTATGTGTACTAAGCCTGAAGGCCGTACTGTTCAACATTAAATTTTAAAATTAAAGTTTTAATATCTTACCCACTGGGGATTCGAATTTTCTTATACCCAGCAAAATAAAGATGACTTTTTTTTTTAAATGCTACTTTCTCGAAAATGGCTACAACAAATTTATTTTTATTTCACATATGAATATTTCATTAACATGCTTATGCTATGCAATAAGTCATTGCTGTGGAGAGAAAACGTCAAGAAGGATACTTCAGTCTTAAAATGAGTTTGTTTGGGACGATTTTCTTGCACGACTCACGTGATTTACATTATATCTTATAAATAGATTATTACTAACAATGTGATAATACACAATTCATTTGAACTCAAAAATCCATAAAGAGTAGTTTACTGTTTGGTTTGTATTCAGTTTGGATCCGTCGTTTTTATCAAAAACGACTCAGTCCACTTTATTGATACATTAAACATAAAGCTGAGAATTTGTGTTGTTATTCAGTTGAAAATCTTTTCTCGTCGCCAATTCTGTCAAAGAATTTGAAGCTTAAAATATATAAAACGATAATAATGCTAGTTGCCCTGTATGGTTGCGAAACATGGTCACTTACTCTGAAAGAACAACATAGACTGAAAGTATTTGAGAACAAGATCCTGAAACGAATATTCGGACCCAAAAGGAACGGGAATGAGGAATGGCGGAAACTTCATAACAAGGAACTACATAATTTATATGGTTTAAACAACATTGTTAGGGTCGTCAAGTCTAGGAGGCTTAGGTGGGCAGGTCATGTAGTTAGAATGGAAGAAAGTAGAAATGCTTTCAAAGTTTTAACTGGAAATGAAATCGTAAAATGACCATTAGGAAGACCTACCCTCATTGGAAGGACAATAAAAAAATGGTTCTCGCAGAAATAGGAATGCAAAATAGAAACTGAATCCAATTGGCTAAAGATAGAAGTCAATGAAGAGCTATTGTGAACGCGGTATTGAACCTTCGGGTCCTTTAGGCCATATAGTTAGTTAGTTATTAAACATAAATATTTCATTAACAATTATACAATATGGAATTAGTGATTTCTTAAGGAAAGATCCACAAAGGGTAGTTTATCTTGAAAAGTGATTTCCTCGGATAAAGTTTTTCTTAAATGTCAAATAATATTGCTCATATTTTATAAATAAATACGTGGCTCTTACCAGGCCGGTAGCCAGCCCAAAAATGTAGGAGGGGGGGGGGGGCGATCCAACCATATTATAGTTCACTTGCAAGCCTACCGTGAAAATTTAGAGGGGGCAGCAAAAATTTAGGGGGGCCGGCCCCCCTAGACCCCCTGGATACGGGCCTGGCTCATACTTTTCATTTATATTGCTTTGCATATTTCGTAGCTAGACAGAACGTTTTAATCTGATTAAGTTATGAGAAGTTAACATATAAATGGAGATGTCTCTCTCATGAATTCTGAGAAGCGACCTCGTAACTATGTCGTTGAAAATGCAAATGGCCGCTGCTGCAGCATGTCACTATGTCAAAGTGCATTTCTGTGCTCAGTTACTCCGTTGATTGCTTCTGACATGGAACGATTTCTGGCAAAATGTTTCTATTTCTAATTACCCCTCAACCTTTCGCCAATTTTTTTAAAAAATATTTTTCATAAGTAATTATCATTTTAATTAAAATGTCAAATGTTACTTCCCTTGAATTAAAATTTCCATTAAATTGAAATGTTTATCTCTGTTCCGCACACATTGTATATAAATTGAGACAAAATAATTAAAAACTTACAGATAATATTGCAATTTTGTAACAAAACAACGGAAGCGAAATGCAGATAGTGTTTGAAAGAATTCACTTAAAAGATTAGATAAGTGTTCTATTATCGTACGAAGAGTAGACCTAGTCAGGATTGCTCTATATAGAAAATAGAAAATTGTATTAACCATCATGTTAAATAACATTCTGAAACTAAAGTAACCAGATGTCAGTGTGTTCATGATGGTTGAAGGGGACATAGTGATTCGATTGAATAGCCCCATCTTTTGTGGATACATATACAAGTATTTTGTATGGATTTACCCACTGACTCATTTTATCACTACCTCTTTATATCAGGGGCGGATCCAAGGGGGTGGGGCGATCGGGGCGATCGCCCCCCCCAGAAGAGGAAACTTTCTTATTTTATATATATAAATGAAACCCATCCCAAAGTTTGGAGCCCTTAAAAGTAGCAGTATGACAACCCACCGCCCCCCCAGAAGTCGGTCCTGGATCCGCCCCTGCTTTACATCACTTTCTTTGTCGTTGTATTTTATGCTTCTTTGTAGTTGAGTGAAAAATGAAATGAAATGTTTCAAGTTTTACGTCCCACACTTATGCAGGGTAGGCTGAAGGAGACGGTAATGACGAGAAATGAATGGAATGATGAGAAGAAGAAAGTGGGAGGAAACGGTAGAACCTCGGGTGTAAAGCCCATCCAATGATTAGATCACATGTTAAGTATCAGGTTCTGTCTAATATAGCCTAGGCGCTAAAAAGAGACGTTTGATTCAAATCGAGCAACAACTGTCTCCAATTTATCATCTCCTACAAGCACATGCTATAGTGGCTCCGTGGTACAGTGCTTACTTCTGTTACGAAGGATCCCAGTTGACTCCCAGGAGATGCTAGTTTGTGGTGAAGAACATCATATTCCTTGGTTCTCTCAATATTCTACCGTTTCCTCCCACTGTCTCATTCCACCAATTCTTCCATAATCACTTCGTTACTCGGGGGCGCGGTGGCTCAGTAGTAGAGCGTTCACCTCCGGTGTTTCGGGTCCCTGGTTCGATTCCAGCTCGCGCTGTGTGGACTTTGTGGTGGACAAACATCGTGCTCGTGGGTTTTCTCGGGCTTCTCCCGTTTCCTCCCACTTTCTTCATTCCACCATTTCACTCATCTCTCATTATCAGCGTCTCCTTTAGCCTAACGGGCATAATCGTGGTACGTAAAGCTTAGATTTCATTTTTGATATATTTTTTTCACATTCGTTACTTTTTTTTTTTTTTTTTAAGCATAACGGACATAACAAGGAGCGAAAATTTAAAGATTTCACTTCGTAGAGATCCACACATTATCATACGATTATAATTGGAGATGGAAGATTCTACTAATGTTGTCGCTTTCGGTGGCAGCAAAAGGGCAAATGTTCTAAACGTTACATTTTCTTTTTCGAAACAACGTGAATTGTAGGTAAAGAAATCATAGACGTACTTATGTTTCATTTTTGATTTTCACCGCTGTTAGTTTTTTCTAACCTTCTTTATCTTTGATCCGCTGATTCTTTAAAGGGTTTTCTTTCGGAAATTGAAAGAAAATATACAATTCAAGCGATTAGAGAATAAAGCTGATATGTAAGAGTTTGCATATTTGTGGAAAATTAATTTTCAGAACTTTGTCCATTAACATACTCCCTTCATTTCTAAATCTTTGCACTCAGACAAGGACTCGCTAAGTGGTGTTTTACTAAGCATGACTAACATATAACCAACGGCGAAATCTGTCTTCAACATTGGGGGTACAAGTAAGAGCGTTTCCTTTTCTTTCTTTTTCTTTTTTTCTTTTCTTTTCTTTTTTTGTTAAGCGATGCTGAAAATATTTGTGAAGTTGAAAAACAATCCTGTGGAGGATCAGGGAGCAGAGTTGTCTTCAACATTGGGAGGAGGGCAGATTTGAGGCTTATTCTGGGGGAACCAATTTCATCTCACTTTCCTTTGTGGCAATCGGAAACAAATCATCACATTTTTTTTTTTCCAAAATACACATATCAAATCGGATTATTGGGGAGACAGTCCCCCCCAGTTCTAAGATTGGAGGGGACATGTCCCCCTCATCCCCCGGTATTTGCGCCAGTGTATATGACATGTGTATAAACCACCAGAATGCAACATTTCAAAAAATGTAACATAACACATTTATTCATTAAGCGCTTCAATTTATTCTTTCATTATAATGTTTAAAGATCAGTGCAGAACATAGGTATTATATCTTTCATAAAAAGAAGTCTTTCTTTGGGATTATCGGAAAGAAATCACGTGGACGTCTGCCTACAATTACATAATTTTTCTTACAAGCAATTGGCACGTCACTGTTAGGAGAATATGTGTCACTGTAAGCAATATGTATATCATTGTTAGATTTTTTTTGTACACATTTAGGACATACGTGATCAAGCAATATATATCTATGAATTATTATTGGCGACACACGGCATACTTTTGGCGTAAAAAAATTACCTTTTTCTTAAAATTTCGGATGAGAATTTACCTTCAATTGAACCATTGTCTGTATAACTTTGTATCGTATATTTTGGAATATGCAAAGTTCCAATGGAATCATCCTCTACACAACATGACTCACTTATTAGTACTGAAAGGCTCGTTTCTCCATTGCCAAAGATAAGTTATTAGTATCAATGATATAAAATAGAAGATCTGCCCATATGTATCTTCATCCTATTAACGTAATGAACCCAAAAAACAACCGAGCATCGGCACGTCTAATTGGCTACTCTCGTTTTCGCCATCGTCTAATTGGCTACTTTCATTTCCGCCATGAATGTTGGCTCAAAACTTTGCGATATTATTGGGCGGAGTGAGGATGGCGAAACTGTGAAGTATGGTTTTAAGATTTTGTTGTAAAGGCAGATCCTCTATTTTATAACATCCTTGATTAGTATACTGACAAATTCTGAGCGGATCAACGCTGTATATAAAACAATACTACAGCTTTCTTCATGTTGCTCCAATTCTCACTAATATGTCGTACAGTAATATTCCGGAATGCTTGAATTGCGTCATTTTGTTGAGGTCAATGTGACCTGTCCACTGAACTTTGTGTCCGCTTTCCACAATATTATAGTCAATGAAGAATTAAAGTTTTGTGCTAGACCTATATTTGATTAACGATACTGTATTCTGCCCTCTTGTTACCTAGCTCCATAATGATGACCTTGATGAGGGTAAACTTGAAATTGAGTTTCATCTTACAGTTACTAGGTGGCGTAGCTGTCGTGCGGCTTCAACTTATAGCCTTTACAAAAGTGAGTTCTGCTCAATTATGTCGAAGAACTGCGTTTCAAGATTTACATTCATCTACATAATTTTGTTCAGCTCTATAATACCTATTGCTGGCATTGTGACTCTGTGGTAAAGTATTTATCTCTGGTGCGTGAGTTTATGGTCTTTTCTCAGAGTACTCTCGTTTCCTCCAACATGTTCATTCTACCAACTCTTCCATCATCATTCACTTGCTTTAATCATCGTCTCCCTTAGCCTAAAGAGCATAACCGTGGAACGTTAAACTCAAAAATTTAATTTTCAATTTATTTGTATCGATTGGTATGTGTCTCATCTTTCAACAATTTCACCCGGGTTAAGCGCTATAGAGGAGCAACCTCAGCAAGAGGTTTCTGACAACCCACAGCGGCGTTGCTACTATTCACATGTCAAGGGTTTTTCGGAATATCTATTACAGCAGTTTTTTTAATGGTGTAAAACACAGTAGCGTAGCGTGATATTCCGAAAGGGGGATGCCAAAGTTAGTCATTTGTGCGATATAGTACTACTGCAAGCAGCAATACATAGCTATTCCGAATAGAAATATAGGGTTATACAAAATTTAGGAGGAAGCCCTCCTAATTGGAGGTCTAGTGGGGCATAGAGAAGCGAATGCGTGGATTACGTTAGAATTTAAAAAAACAATTGTCTCAGCTCCTTCTTGCTACTACCGTTATGACGAGAAAACTAGGCCCCACTTTTGTATGAACATTGTTTCCAGTATCGTTCCCTTCATTTCTTTCTCGTGGTTTTTTTCTCCACATACCAGACGTCAATCTCCTTCTTTCAAATATATAACTAACTAAACTCAAACTAACTCTATGGCCTATGGAACCCGGAGGTTCAGTGCCGCGTTCACAAAAGCTCTCCACTGACTTCTATCCTTAGCTAATTGCATCCAGTTTCTACTTTGTATTCCTATCTCTGCGAGATCCATCTTAATATTGTCCTCCCATCTGCGCCGAGGTCTTCCTAATGGTCGTTTTCCTATGGGTCTACCAGTCAAGACTTTGAAAGCGTTTCTACTTTCTTCCATTCTAGCTACATGACCTGCCCACCTAAGCCTCCTAGACTTGACGACCCTAACAATGTTGGGTAAACCGTATAAACTATGTAGTTCCTCGTTATGAAGCTTCCGCCATTCCCCATTCTCGTTCCTCTTGGGTCCGAATATTCTTCTCAGGATCTTGTTCTCAAATACTTTCAGTCTATGTTCTTCCCTCAGAGTAAGCGACCATGTTTCACAACCATACAGAACAACAGGCATGATTATCGTTTTATATATTTTAAGCTTCCAATTCCTCGACAGAATTCGCGACGACAAGAGATTTTGAACCGAATAGTAACACGAATTCCCTGCTTTTAGTCGACATTTAATTTCTTCGTGAATATGATTTTCGTCTGTTAATATTGATCCTAAATATTTGAAAGTATCCACTTTATCAAAAGCATTATTTAATATTTTAACGCCTCCACAATTTGCCGTATTACGGTCCCGACGCACTTCCATGTATTTAGTTTTCTCTGCATTTACTTCTAAACCCATGTCCCTGCAAGCGTTTAATAAGATCTCTGCATTTATTTCTACTGTTCTCCTATCATCCCCTATTAAATTTACATCATCAGCATATGCCATAACCTGGTGAATGCCGTTCAACTCTAGGCCCTGGTTGCTATCTTTGATTTTCCTTATGGCGTATTCCAGCACAAAGTTAAATAATAATGGCGACAACGCATCTCCTTGTTTCAGGCCATTTTCGACGTGGAAGCTCGTGGACAAAAATTTTCCTACCCGGACTTTACTTTGGGATTCACTTAAACATATCTTAATTAATCTAATTAGCTTTCTCGGTATTCCAAGTTCTGTAAGAACGTTGTATAATGTTTCTCTCCTAACCGAGTCGTAAGCCTTTCTAAAATCAATAAATAGTTGATGTACCGGGGTATTGTATTCCCACTTCTTTTCGAGTATTTGGCGAATGGTAAATATTTGGTCGATAGTTGATCGATTTCGCCTAAATCCGCACTGATAATCTCCAATAATTTCATCTGCGTATGGGGTCAATCTTGCTAACAGAATATTTGAAAGGATTTTATAGGATGTTGACAGAAGAGAAATGCCTCGATAATTATTACAGTCAGTTTTGTCGCCTTTCTTGTGAATTGGAACAATGATTGATTCTTTCCACTCTTGTGGCAATTCTTCCTTGTTCCAGATAAGGAGAATGAGTTTGTGTATCTTGTTCCACAATTTTTCGCCTCCAGCTAAAATTAACTCAGCCGGAATTTCATCTACACCCGGAGATTTGTGTTTCTTCAATTTCTTTATAGCGGCTTCCACTTCTATTCGATTGGGTTCTGGAATATACGGTTCTGCGGTGTGTATCTCCTTTTCTCCACGCACATTAGTTTTTGGCTGCGTGTTCAGCAAATCGTCAAAGAAATCTTTCCATCTATTTAAGAGGCTATCCGTATCGGTGAGAACTGTTCCGTCAGATTTCTTTAATATATAAGCACGAGGTTGATATCCTTTCTTAAATTCGCTGATCCCCTTATACATGTCCCGAATATTTTTATTTTTACTATTATCTTCAAGTTCCTTAATTTTAGCTTTCAAAAAATCCCGTTTCTTTGTTCTAAAAGTTTTGGAAGTTTCCCGCCTGATATTTGCGAAATTTTGTGTAGTTGTTTCATTCGGATTTTGTAGCCACCGTAATTTTGCCTGTTTTCTCTTCTCTGCTAGTTTAATGCATTCTTGGTCGAACCATGGTTTCTTCCTATGTATTTCCGCGCGTCCCAATTTTTCTATTGCTGAACTTTTAATGCTATCTCTAATTTCAATCCAAGTATCATCAACACTAGTGCACTCCGAGTCTTCTAAAACCGCGAATCTATTCGAAACTTCAATCTGGTATTCCTCTCTTACCTGGCTCTCTTCTAATTTCTTTAAATTAAATCTCTCCGTTTTCGGACATTGAATATTATCTTTATTCAACGATAATCTCTCCCGTATTATACCTACTACCAGGTAGTGATCAGTGTCACAATCAGCCCCTCTAAACGATCGGACGTCAATTATGCTAGATTGTCTTCTTCTATCTACTAAAACGTGATCAATTTGATTATGTGTTTTTCCGTCTGGTGATGTCCAAGTGTATTTATGAACGTCGCGATGTGGGAATTTTGTACTCTTCACGATTAGGTTTTTGGATGTTGCAAAGTTCACAAGTCTAACACCGTTGTCATTACTTTCCTTATGCAAACTTTCGTTCCCTATAATCGGTTTGAAAATATCCTCTCGTCCTACCTTCGCATTGAAATCCCCTAATAGAATCTTCATATGGTATCGCGGGAGTTGATCAAATATCCGTTCCACTTCTTCGTAAAAACTATCTTTTATATCGTCACCCTTATCTTCAGTTGGAGCATGTACATTTAAAACAATAATATCACACCACCGTCCCTTAAGAGTAATAAAAGAAAGTCTGTCAGTAACAAATTCAACCCGTTTAATTGCTGGTAATATCCGTTTGTGAACGAAAAACCCTGTTCCTAACTGGTGATTTTTCTTTCCTTCCCCGTAAAAGAACATAAAATTTCCGGAATTCTCAGATCCATTTCCTTCCCACCTAACTTCCTGAACTCCTACTAAGTCCATCCTGTATTTCTCTAACTCACTCGTTACAGATTTTAACGCGCCTGCCCTATAAAGACTTCTAATATTCCATGTTCCAAATCTCATGTCCATTTTCTTTTGCTGATGTCGTGCCAAGTTATCAGTCCTTGTCCGAGGCTTTTGTGAATGTTTCTGAACAAGTACCTTTTTTTACAGGATGAGGGTGTTAGCCTTACCCAAACCCCCAAGCTGGAGGACCACTCCTAGTCGTCTGTCCGCGACTGCTTATTCAGTATATTCGCAGCTAACCTCTATATCTAGAGGCCTTCTCCTCGATCCGCAACCTGAGGACGCGCCATGCCGTGGTGACAGGAACCCACGTTACTTTCAAATATATATATATATATATATATATATATATATATATATATATATATATATATATATATATATATATATATATATATATATATATATCGCCCCTAGAAATTTGTCATCTTGGGTCCGGAACTCAGACGCCCGTTCGTGAATATGGGCCTGATTGTATATATCATTTGAAGATGTAAATACAAAGCACTTAAACCAACTCTGGGGGCCTGTTTCTGTATCCAGATACTGAAGTCAAGGGCGCAAATCTGTCTTCAACGTTCGTGGGATGGGTAAGACTGTTCCCATAATCCTTTCCTTTTTTAACGATGTTCAAAATATTTATGAAGTTGAAAAAAATGCTGTGGAGGATTAGGGAAGCAGAGTTGTCTATAATATCGGCAGGAGGGTACATTTTAAGGCTTATTGTGGGGGGAGGGGAGAAGAGACTCATATTACAGTAGATGAATCAGATTTCTGAGGTAAACCTGTTGTACTCGTATATTATATACCAAATGATGTAGATGAAATAGTGGTACATATCATTATTACAACTCATTGCCGTGAGCACATTCTGAAATTTGAATATATGCATAATAATAATTGACATGTTTCTACTTACGCATTCACAATGATCCACATTAAAATTTTAGGACATTTGTTTTATAACAATACAAATAATGACTTCCCCAAAACTATGAAAGGAAATCAATCAGGCCTGGCGCAACAATACTCTTATCTGAGCAAAATTATGATTACCACAATAGCATCACAGGAATTAAACAAATAGTTAAAAATAGACTACTAATAATTAATGACAATGAAATATTAAAGAATACGATTCTTTTTTAAAAATGAAACAAGTCAAAGGACATCAGTTTCGTTTGTGGCAGTCGGATAGAAATCATCATCACAATCTCAAATCGGATTATTGGGGAGGTGGACAAGTTTGTAGGGAACATGTTCCCCTTATGTCCCCGAGATTTGTGCCAGTGACTGAAGGGCCCTGGCACAATCTTTGCGAGTGACGGGGAGTGGTGGCTCTCTTGTCCTACCAGATCGGTGATCGTAATTCTACAGAATGCTTTAAATTTATGCCTGTGTCTTTGAGCTCCTTTACGGTGAAGATTACAATTACGATGCATTTAGTTGTGATTAAGGCATAACTATTTTAATACTATTATTTACATAACCGGCATGCTTCAAAAATGCGTTGAACTAACCATTTCCGTTTGGTTCTATTTCCTTTATATTAGGACTCGTACGTTCTGTTCAGAAACTATAGCTTAGTTCAAAATATATACAGTTGGAAATACTTGAAAATGCCAGCGTATATCTAAAGGAAATGTAGGGTTGCAAGGGATGAGGAGGAGTGAGAAGGGAAGTATTACGCATGCGCATTCAACAGAAAGCAGACGAAAACCCCGATGCTTTCAGTAGGCCTGGAAGCCCGAGGAAAATAGCATACGACAGGAGGAAAGACAGAAAATGTGCATCTGAGCGACGCGCATGCGTAGGTTCCTCTTGTCAAAGTAAGTCGAGAGAGCGCGCCAGAAGATTGCAGTGGAAATAATTGTGATAATTACAAGCAAACAATTTATATATAATGAAGTACGTACTTTTTCTTATTAACAGGGGATGCCGGGCATACCGGCGTTCTCTTACGCTACGCCGCTGGTAAAACAGAGTGACCGTGATTGGTAACTCTAGCACCAAAGTAGGGGTTCTATTTTCTCTCCATACGTGGTAAGAAACTTCAGGGACCATCTCCTCATGGCTCGTCTATAATAACATTGTAGACTTGTGCACGAGATGATTCTAGACTCACTGTTGACAAAACGCAGAACTATTCGGACTTACAAGGGAAGAGAGGGAAATTATATATCGAAGTGGAAGATGGTTTATACACCAATCGAAAGCACTAATAACGCGTATTACGAAACCGCAACAAAAATTTTCCGAATACATACATTGTGCGAGTTATATTAATATACAGGGTGTCTAGAAAATTCGTTCCCACCTCTACAAATCGCAAACGATGAGACAGGTGCCAAAACAGGAAAACACGTTTTTGATCATTTTAAAAGTACAACGTATCCAACCAAGAACTATTGCCCCAGGCCGACCCGCAGGGTTCCAGGTGGGGTCCAACTCAAAAATTGCAGATGGTAAGGGGATCAAGCAGCATATCGTTGGAAAGCTGTTGAGAAATGAAAGAAGACGGAACAAGTCTCGACTCTCTAAAATTACCCTGTGCAAAATGGTGGTCGGTGAAAATGTACATCTGCATTTCGATTCTCCGAGCGCATTCAGTTTCCAATTTGCAATCGGTACTTGTCATTGTAAGACACTTGTACATTCACTGTTCCTGGTGCAAGAATTTTTTTGTTAGAATAATTTTACACTTGATAATCCAGACAACGAATATAAGTATCACTATTGAACATTATATGTTAACTAGTCAATTCTATACTCAAAGATGTCAAATGTTGTTTCTTTTCTTTATTTCTTAATTTTTTTTTATTATATTTCTTTATTTATTTAGACATTACGAGGCCCAAAGAGCAGATTCTCACAGTAGGGGCATTTCCTTTCTTTTCGTTGAGTACAAAAATTAAAGTGAAAACAAACTAAAACCCGACTACAGAAAGAAGAACTAAAATGCAAGATGTTTGCACAGTGTTATCATAGACCGTCCAGACTTATTCCATCTGCTTTCATTTAACAACAGCTTTCCAAAGATATGCTACTTGACCCCTTATCATTTGCAATTCTTGAGTTAGTCCGCGCCTGGGACCCCGCAGGTGGCCCTGAGATAACACTTTATGCTTTGATACGTTGTACTTCTAAAATGACCAAACACTTGTTTCCCTGTTTTGGCATCTGCCTCATCGTTTGCGATTTCTGGAGGTGGAAACGAATTTTGTGGACATCCTGTATATTCATATATCTCGCACAATATATGCATTCAGAAACTTTTGTTACAGTTTCGTAAAAGGTGTCATTAGTGCTTTCGATTGGTGTATAAACTTCCACTTCGATATATAATCTCCTCCCTCTCTTCCCTTGTTAGCATAGTGTGGAGTAGCATCAATGACACAACCACCCTGTTAATATATTTGTCCTGAGGTATCGAATAGCATCCTTGATTTTTCATTTCAGATGGTGCACCACTTCTCTCTACACGTATTTACATATCTGATTTGGTGATCATTTTTCATGATGCTGATTCGGTCGTTATGATTCTCATGACTGTCCAGAAACGAGTCCTGATTCAAGTCCTTGCGACTTCCTTCTGTCAAGCTATTCTACAGATCAGGTTCATCGAACCAAAATACAAACTCTGTGTAGAATGGAAAAATGGTAATAACTTTCTCATACAAGATTACGTGACATGACAATGTGACTAAATGTTGAAAGAAGAGTAGAATTTAGTTCGTTATTTTAGGTGTTCAATGGTAGAGATTCGGTATCCGATATGTTATGAGTTATGTGTGGTTCCTGTTAAATTATGTAATGGTCGGGAGAAAGTATGAATTGTAACAATACAGTAAATAAAACCTGAGTATGTGACAGACATGCTAATTTCTCATTGTAACGCATACATCCTTTAGTATACTAATATCAGTGGTTGTGAGTCACGTTAGACTAAGCTTACGTTTTAAAGTTATGACTCTGGGTCAATAGGAGAATGGCATGCGACACATACACCCAAATATTTATTTCGAATGGGATAAAGTTTGGCAAATAAGTGCATTAGATATAGGACCAAATCTACCAGTGGACTTCTTGTCTAAGTCAGTAGCGGATATTCACAAATGTTTGCCGATGCTCGTGGACAAGGTTAGTGTGTCTGTGGAAATTTAATTTTGCTTACAAACTGTGTCATATCGGGTATCTTTAAGGATTGAACCAGACGACCGAGGATTCAACAACGAAACAGTAAGATTTCCTGTTTACTTAGAACAATAACATATCTTTATCTAAATCTATAAACATTTCCTACTTCTCTCATGAGCTCTTGTTTGCCACATGACTCTTCCCTTCTCCGACAATAAAAAATTTTCAACCTTTTCTCTTTCCTATTTCTCATTGCCTGAGCCGCTACCATGGATTGGAAAGGACATATATGATAGAATGCCTTCCTACATGTCTGTATCCATAATTATATTACCTTTGTCTACGTCACTAAAGCATAACGACGACTCCTAATCTGATAGACACGATTCTAGATCCAGTTCCTTAGGAAAGCTGATCTTCCACGCTCTCCATAACCAAACTTCAAGATAGAAGGAGTCAACCGCAAGCAGACTGCATAGACGAAGCTAAAGTCGGTATAGATTTCCTGACGACATTCAAATGACAAATCTGTTTTGTTTCCCAAAGGAATTATCACTGTCTGTTAAGTAATTTCCATGTCATTCCCCTGTGTCATGTACACAGTATCCTCACAAGTTCTTAATGATTCCTGGGTTTATATTATTTAAGTCAAATATTTTGTTCTAATTTATCACTTAATACCGTAATTTCTTTTCCATCTTCACTTACTTATTTCATTGTCACCCATAGATGTTGCATAAGGTGTGAGTTCAAACCTCACTCTTGCAAGTACCATGCAGGAAGTAAGAGTGAGATTCCTAAAGATATACATTGATACATTGAACATTCTCATCTGAATAAATAGTTATGCAAAGTTTTGTCCTGGTTACATGTCGGCCAAGCAAGCCGAGAGCATCTTGTTCGAATGAGCTCTTCATGCACACCATGTAAGTAGACCCTCAGAAAAGTGTCCGTGCGATTGCAGCCGAGTTAGGCATACCATACCATTGTCGTTCAGTGCTTCTGTGCCATAGACGAGGCGAAAAAAATGGACTCAAGGGTGCCCATGAGTTCACACACCGACCAACAAGAATAGCCGTCCGTGTTTTCTGCAATGAATTGTCAGTTGTGATGAGAAGTGGGTCTGAGATGACAATCATGAGTGGTCAAGACAAAGGATGAATTGTGATAAAACCTCTAGAAGGTAGTGTTGCTGGTATGGTGATCTACGAGCGATTTATGGTAGGACTGATCCAATACAGAGGCGGATCCAGGATGGACTTCTGGGGGGGGCGGTCGGTAGTAATACTGCTACTTAGAGCTACTTTTAAGAGCTCCAAACTTTTTATGGATGGGTTTATTTATATATAAATAAGAAAGTTTCCTCTTCTGGGGGGAGGCAATTGCCCCGATCGCCCCCCCTGGATCCGACCCTGATCCAATATTTGTTTCTCAGAGAAGTCGAACTCATTAGTGCGTTTTTTTTTCTTTACAGTGTTGAGCTCCATAAAATGCACCACAACTTTTTCCACAAGGGTCCAGAATGTTCAAAAGAAATGGTGTCTTCATACTACATGATAATACAAGCGTAAATGCATCCAGTATGCAGGTGTAGTATGCAACTCTTCCTCATCTATCGTATTCTATCCTACCGACTATCATCGAGTATTTATTTATTGAGAGGGAAGACCTTCTCTGATGAGCGGTCGGCTGAGGACTCCAAACTTCTTTCGCTGCGGAATCTAATTGCTCGCTTAGCACACGCTCACGCAGCGGAGTAGCGAGCATTTCAAGACTGGGGGGGGGGGAGAAGCTTGAAATTGTCAAGTCTTGATAAAAAGAATTAAAAGAATTGCCAAGTGTTTCAAAAATCTTAGTCTCACCTTTACCAATACTGTGGAAAACTATTACAACAACCCTATTTTCATATCTGTCCCATTCCATGCCCCGTCTGAGAGACTAATAAGAACAATCCTTGTTTCGCTCTCGAGTCCAATTTCACAGCTCAACTCAGGATCATTACCATCAGCCACGATGCACAACTGCTAATTTGACAAATTATGGCTCGATTAGGTAATCACTGTTAGCCAATCCTCACGAGAACCTCTAAAGCTATAATCTGTTGTAGAAATGCATTTAAAAACATAGAATAAGATAGGCTATATTTACTGCTTGTGATGTAGAGATATCTAATTTACATAAACATTCAATTGAGGGGTTCAGTTACAGATCAGGCTAACCTGCACACAAATACTTCCTTAGCTTATCTAGTTCATATTTTAGAGACGTTTGGTAAAACGCTGGAGATTGTTGGGTAGGGGTGGAACAAGGCTCTGACAGAGAAGGGGGAGAAAGCCTGAGACAATGTCTTTGTAGAATGATTTTCTACAAAAATTAATAATGTCTGGGGTTAAAGAAGAGAAAAATGCACTATAATACGTATTTTAGATAATGTATGAGAGTTGATTCTACACTAAATTCATTATTTATTATCGAATTGAAATAGTGGCATTTATGATGAAAAGCAGGGTGCGAAATCGTTGGGGAACGAGGGAATTTTCATCCCGCTAAATATTTTTTTGACAAAATTTCCATACTAAAACCTTGCTCAGGGCTATAATACAGTGAAATAATGTGAGAAGTTTGCAAGTGTATTTCATATTTAATTGTTAAGTGAACTAGTGGTCAGAGGTATACTCGTAATATCTAACTTTATATAGTTTGCTACTTATGGATAACCAAATACGTGAACTTTCTACATCGAACCTTTGAAGTGTAAAAGTGTGCAAAGCTTTTATTTTTAACTCTTCAGTCCTCCAGTCTCCTCCCACTTCGATTTCATGATTTCGCACTCTGATGAAAAGTATTAAATACCGGCAGGAAAAATACTAATATATAACCTCCCTCTTAGGCGCCCCTCCAACCAGGCACCCGGGGCACGTGCCTTCCCCATAGTTGCGACCCTGTGAGCTACACAAGTAACATACAATGGTTATGTAATACTTTAACTTACAAATACTATAAAGAAAGGAAGAATTGCAATTTTTGTTTAAATTTTCGAAAGAAGCAGCTACAGAATTAAAAATAAGGTAGGAAAGGCAACACATTTGTACGCACATGCATTTTCCTCCCGAATTTTGTGCTCCCTTACATCGGTGCCCGGGGCCGTTGCCCCGCTTGCTCCGCCACGGCACGGCACTGCTTCACTCATCCATTGCAGCTCTCCCCCACCAAACAACACTCTCAGAAGCCTATTGTGATAAAATTTCCAAAACACATTTTGCTCAGTTCTTCCTACTCGAAAAGCCCTGTAATTAGAAAGTCTTATGCAAAACAGAACTAAAATAAGCTATTGTGGTCCTCTGTATTAATATGGTCACCTTTTCTTTCAAAGCGAAAGGTCTATTCACACACAAAGCACACACGGTTACACAATATATTCACTCTGATATCAAAATCTATTTCCCATTGACATTTTATTATTAGAAAAAAAACTCTTAAATTTGTGAAATTTGCATACTATACCCACATAGCACAAGTACGTCCACGGGATGTCCGAGACTGAGCCCGCAACGGACGACGGGACATCCCGAGATATCCGAATGTGCTCCCAGGACATCCACAGGATTTCCGCGGGAGATCCAGATGTTCGCTAATATCCCGGGATACGGATATTCAACGGGACCACGAAGGGATGTCTATTGGTTTTCCCTCGAACCTCCTGTCCCATCTGGGACGTCCCGTGGACATCCTACATGAGAATCCTTCAGGACGTCCCATGCAGGAAGTCCATGGGATGTCTTCTCATTGTCCCGATAATCCCGGGAACCGAATGGGATGATTGGGATCAAAATGGGACATCCCAGGGACGTAGTGTGCTATGTGGGTACATAGTGAAAAGTTTATGCTAACCAATCACTGCCTTGTACTTATTTTATTAATATCAATTCTTCTCTTATTAATCTCCACAATCTGTCTGTTGTCTTGTATACGCTCTTGTATCAAATACTTTTGCGTTCAATGCTCTACCTGCCACCGAAACGCCTCTTCTGTCTGTATTTGTTTTAATTTTGAACGCCACCTCTATTCTGCTGTTGTCAGTGGTAAAAATTCCCGATTTTTCATTAAAAATTTTTCAAAATTTTTAGGAATATCAAATGAACAAAAATGAAGTGTGATCACTTGCAACAAGTAAAAAGCTATCAATTTATTTCAAGATAGGAAACTACACAAAATTTATGCCAAGTCTATAAAAGAACTGATAATAATTTACAGCAACTGTGTACCTAAGAAAATGTTACAAGAAATAAGTCAATTGAACAAAATGGCATTCTTTAAAACTGCCAACTAGGTATTTTAACGTATGGCTATTTGAGAATGCGTTACCCCCCCTCCCGCAGGGAACGCGGTCAAAGTGGCTACTCTGTAATTTTACTTTCGCCAGAGTTATAAATCATACTGTGAGCCAGTCAGGGTTTCTGGGTCTTTTTGCCAGGTCCAGGTCTATACTAGCAGAGTTCCAATACTTTGCACAAAGTCTTCAAAGCACCTGTTTCTTTCTAAAATCCCCTTGCCTGGAAACACGGCTTTCCTTTTTGTTCTTCCTTTAGACATCTTTTAAACAGCAGGCGGTCTATTGTTCCGAAACGCACAAATACGCTCGAGCTAACGTTTTCTCCGCGTTTTTATTGCTTTCGCATTTGTGATTAGCCATTTACGTTTAAATACATGGTCAGCGTATTCCAAACGTACGCATGAGCAATAAATACGGTTTGCAAACGCTATTAAATAGCCGGATACTTAATTTGTCAACTTGTTAAAGAATTGGTAACTTTGGGGAGGGAAGCTCCCCCTTACTCCTTAACGACACCCCTGCTCTCACGGTATTTGTCCAGCACAAAGCTCACTTGGTGAGCTGGGATTTTAAAATTTCACGTCACATCTTACAGGACTGCGTTAGAGATCAGTGTGTCGCGATACCAAGTTGGGAGTCACTGTTCTAATCTATTGGACACTATATCTTCAACGCAATTGTCTTCAATGAAGATTAGAAAGGAAATGGTTTCGGCAGGAATCAAACCCTCAGCATCTGGCTTAACCAACTAACTAACTAACTAACTCTATGGCTTATGGAACCCGGAGGTTCAATGCCGCGTTCACAAAAGTTCTCCACTGACTTCTATCCTTAGCTAATTGCATCCAGTTTCTACTTTGTATTCCAATCTCTGCGAGATCCACCTTAATATTGTCCTCCCATCTGCGCCTAGGTCTTCCTAATGGTCGTTTTCCGATTGGTCTTCCTGTCAAGACTTTGAAAGCGTTTCTACTTTCTTACATTCTAGCTACATGACCCGCCCACCTAAGCCTCCTAGACTTGACGACCCTAACAATGTTGGGTAAACCGTATAAATTATGTAGTTCCTCGTTATGAAGTTTCCGCCATTCCCCATTCCCGTTCCTCTTGGGTCCGAATATTCGTCTCAGGATCTTGTTCTCAAATACTTTCAGTCTATGTTCTTCCCTCAGAGTAAGTGACCATGTTTCGCAACCATACAGAACAACAGGCATGATTATCTGACTTAACTATTTGACATAATAATGCCTTTTAATTAGTCGAAAAACGAAATGTTTAATTTAATTCTCCGCCAGTCTTATGGCCTTTTGTCAAAGGAGGCGAGTGATATGCGTAAGTGAATGGTCACTGAAAGTAGGCATTGCCGTCTTCAGTGCGGAAGACTTGAGTTCAATCCCCGATAGCAGCTCATGTGCTTCGGATACCATACTAAACTGTATGTGAACGTCTCGTGTGAACCTTTTTGGTGAAAAGAAATGCTAAAACTTAAAGCCAATGAACCAACCGAATGAGTTTTTCTGTGTTTCACGTCCTTTTGCAGAACTGAGGTTATGTGGAATCCGTGGGATCTGTTAACGTGAGATCCGAACGACGACAGGGTCACAGATCAATATAAGAATTCCCCACCAGACTATTTCAGCCTCAAAAGACCTGGATTACAGGGTCAGCCCGCCAGTCTAACCACCTGAATAAGAAAGTGGAAGAACAGGGAGAAAACCCTTGACCCATCTATTATGTTCATCAGATAATCCAATGTAATATGAAGTGTGAATGTGAAATAAAAGGAAGGATAGGAATGGCGAAAGAAGCCTTCAGAAGGAACAAAAGTCTATTTTGTGGGATGCTGAATAAAGAGTTGAGAAAAAGACATAAAATGCTTCGTATGGAGTATTGTACTGTATGGGACAGAAACATGGACATTATGCAAACATGAAAAACGACTGGAAAATTTAAAAGTGTGGGTGTGGAGAAAAATGGAAAGAATTAGCTGGATTGAGCAGAAAATGAATCAGATGGTCTTAGAAATGTTGGGGGAGAAAAGAACACTTTTAGATATTATCAAGAAGAGGAAGAAAAACTGGTTGGGACATTGGCTAAGAAGGAACTATATCATGAGAGAAGTGCAAGAGGGTATGGTGGCAGGAAAAACAGGAAGGGAGCAAAGGAGACAACAATTAATGGACGATATCAAAACAGAAAAATTGTAAGTAAAGACGAAGAGGTTAATTGAAGACCATAGAGCATGGAAGACCATAGAGCAAGAGGCCTTTCCGACTGTTTTGCCGACTCTCACGGTCGGCAACAGTCGGCAAAGAGTCGGCAAAGGGTATTTTATCTTACGATTTTCGACCGCTTGTCGCCTCGGTAAAATGTCGGCAACTTTGAACAAGTAGATCGTCGTACCGCCGCGGACGGGTGCCGGCTGCCTTCGGCGGCCTGCCACCGTCGACGTCGGCAATCCCTCTTTCCGACCGCGATTTCCTGGTGGGGCTGCCAATAATGGTAGAATAATACCTATGATGACGATGAGATCAACGAATGACCTGGAGTCGAACAGAAGGCTTCTATCAGTAGATATAAATATATGATCACTCAATCACGACCAAGCTACTAAGCTCGCTATATGTTCATACCAAGCTTGACGAACCGCATTTAGTTTAGGTAGGGAGCAATAGTTTTAACACTTATGAAAGGGACAATTATTCTGCTTTTACACATTTACATATATCTGCCTAAAATTTTATTCAAATTAAGGAGTCATAGTAGTTATAATTGTTTTTTGTCCTTTAACGCCTCACGGCTGTCTTTTATGTTAAAGAGCCCACATGATTAATGGAAGCGAATGGCTTTGAAAAAAAATTGCTGGAATGAGAATATTCAAGGAAATAGGAGAACCCCGAGAAAACCTATGAACTCAATCTTGTCAACTAGAGTTACTTAGCCCTCCCAGCTGGTCTAGCGGCTACGTATTTGGTGCACAGGATCTTGTGTTCGATTCCCAGTAGGAGAACCTTGACATTTTTTTAATGGTGGTTTGGATTTCCCTTTAAGTTGCACACTCACGTCTCAAATAGCCTCAGCGCTGAAGAGGAACGCTAAGTACTAACTAACCAAGCACAAACTCACTTGTTCTGGTATGGAACCAGTGACTCCTATCACAAAAGATAAGAGCTCTATCACTGAGCCACGGTGCCTCTTTGTATAGTTATAATTGCCAATTCAGGCACAAGATTAGATAACATTAAGAGTCTTCATCCCGGCGAAATTAAAATACAGCTAATTTTACAGTAATTATGCGATATCTTCAAATAGATAAAAGATAATCGAAATGTGGAACAAGAGTGCCCTAGACAATATTATTTTACATGAGAAACCGTTATCACGACTCATTTATCTGCTTTCGATTTCGAGCCATTTTGAAAATCGGCATTTATTTTCGCGTTTCTAAACAGCTGAAAACGGAAAGCCACTAGGTGACTTGTGATAACGGTTTCTCATGCAAAATAATATTGTCTAGGGCGCTCTTGTTCCATATTTTAATTATCTTTTATCTATTGGAAGATATCACATAATTACTGTAAAATTAGCGGTATTTTAATTTCGCCGGGATGAAGACTCTTAATAAAGAAAAAAATAGTTCTCTCCCTGATTTGATCCCCGGCGAAATAAGCTTGTGGTGGACAACATCGTGCTCGTGGGTTTTCTCGGGTCCTCCCGTTTCCTCCCACTTTTTCATTCCACCAATTCTTCCATCATTATTCCCTTGCTTTACTCACCGTCTCCCTTAGCCTAACAGGCATAATCGTGGGACGTTAAACTAAACGATTTCGAAGATTTCAAGAAAGGAGTACGTGAGAATCGAACTTTTAGGCTATCAAATACGAAGCCGTATTTTGATTCTAGCGCCAGAAACATTTAGGTTTGTTCATTTGTTGAGTGATTTCCATACAATAGTGAATGAAGAAAACAAAACACTATTCATTCTTGTAACATTGAATATTGCTAATGAATGGATTATTACGTATTTGAGAAAGCAATTACTTGTGTAAAGCCTTTTCCACTCTTTAACACGCGTACAACGAGCGACCAGCGCTGACTGCAAAAGCGAAATCCCTACTCGTCTCGCTTTCTCAATGAACCTATCCTTCCACTTGGGCCAGCGCATGAGGATAGAAAACGCACGTGGCCCCGCAAACAGCATACAAAATAGCTATAACACCACGCATCGAGTAGTTTGGTTTACCAGTCGGGAACAACGGTTCGAAGCTGAGAAGTACTTGGTTCGACGCAGCGTGATCTCAATGGTGCAATTTACGTATGTGACTTCTTGCAGATTGGTTTATAGTGGGCCGTAGTAAAAGACAGTTCACAGTTAAAGCAATTTGTGTGACTACATGGAGTGTATTCAAAGAGGTATTTATGCCTGATAATTTCTAATCCTCTCTTGTTTCGTTATCCAAGGTTTATCGAAACAGAAAACAGGTCAATTGTGTTTCCACTTGACTGATCGATTTCTCTCTTTTGATAGTGATGTACGTTTTAACATGATCATTGTGAAACTTACGCAGTCAGCAAGTACTTATTAGAGAAGTATTCGGGTTCGATTGCCGGCTTTATGCATTCGATTTTAAAACCTGATACGATTTTTCTTTATTTTCGCCCAGAAGAATGACGAGATGGTGTCTTGAACTAAAATTAGGTTTTCTACTGTACCCATTTCTTTGTACGTAAGTGTCATAAAGTGCGCATCTCCAGACGTTTTTTTTTTTTTTTAACAGTATACAGTTTGCGCCAACAGAATAGCTGAATATTATGAGTTCTTTCTATCCGCGCGGTTCACAGTTCGATTCGCAGTTCAGGTGTATGTAGATAGTAAATCCTTTGCATTGAAAAGAGAGCTTAAAATTAAAGTAATCTAGCAGATAAATTATTATATTCTGCATTTATTACAGTGTTTTCTTGAAGGATGCGTACTCTTTCTTAGTTGATTGAGCGTTCCCTTTCAGCTCTGAGTCTGTGTCTGACGGAATCTACTGTCTAAATTTGAATTAGTACCTCTACCCGGGTTTGTATCCCAGAGAAGTATCCTCCAAGAATCCGGAACCGCACGCAAACAAAGCAAGTCAAATAGATACAATTTTTAAAAAATATATTGTATCTTAAAGTTATTTATTGGATATGCTCTTCTATGCTTCGCCAGCTTTACTGTACTTGAGGTAAATCTTCTGAGTCTTTTCAAAGTTAAGTTCATTGTTACTGCATCTAATATTCTTTGCGTAACTGCGATCTTACAGGTATTTTTTTTTTTTCAATATTACATGAACATAATTGTAGCGAAATATGTCATAGTTAATTTGTTAGAAGATTTATGTCCCTTTTCAATTGCGAAGCTGTTGAAACGTGGACCTACAGTGTAACATGTATGCATTTACAACGGGAGTAGGAGCCAGGGTTTCCTGCTAAATAATCATTATGAGCCGTCTTGTGAGAAACAAAAAAGATAATTTTGGACTCCGAATAAAATCATGGAGTGATGCATCGCTACAGTTTTAGCAGGTATTCACTCGACCATTTGCAAAAATATGGGTATACCTACCGTTATATCCTCCATTATATCCAGTGGCGCCTGAAGAAAATTTTCTAGGGGTCCATCTCCAAGGTTGCTATATTAGTTTGGTATTTCTGGTATCTAATTAATGTGGTTTGGTATATTACGTACACATTTTCGTGAGCCAGAGGGGTCCGGGTGCCCATGATTACATCCTTAATTTAAGGTGAGTTTACGCCGAACTAAGAGGAAAGAAAAATAATAGGTTATTATAAGCTATATAGCTCAATCAGAAGTAGTGTTAAAACCGCGTAATCTTGCCTGTAGACGTACTTGCTAATAACAAACCAAGAAGTCCTGGCTTTATAACTAGAGCTAATAAAAAATAAATTCGACTGGATTGAAGCAGAAATGTTATCTTGTTATTTCAGATCAAATGCGACATCTTATGAAACGATTTTTGCTTTCTTCTAAGCAGCCTTCTGCTCGCTTGTCAATTACAATTTTGTGCTGCTTCAATAATTACGGTCGCAGATGTTGAAGAGTGCTTCGCTACGGAACAACTCCGCGATCTCGCACGTGGCGTACTACACACACTTTTGCCGCGAGAAATAATTAATTACGGGTGGTTTTGCAAAATTATTTTCTTTATGTTTATTATTTATTAAAACCAATAATGTGCTTTTCCATAATCACGTAACATATTTCTAAAATATTTTAAAAACTGGTTTTCGCGTGATATTTAAATACGGTACCTTCAGCGGCAAAATAGTGTTTTGCAATTGTTCCATACCTGCTTCTCGTTTGAGAGGACTTTCTTCCTAGTTTCAACTGATATGGCGTAATTAAATATTTGGAATTTCATTTCTCTGTTATGACACAACGAATAAAGAACTTTTAGAATTAAAATGGGTTACCGTTTAAGTATTTCGATTCATTTATATATAAACAAGCTTTGAGAGTCCAGGAATCAAGGGGGCCAGGGGTCCCGGGTCCCCCGAAGCTCATGTGGGCCCCCTGATTGTATTTGTGAATATACAATATTTGGCATAATTTGAATGCAGTTTGTCTTAAAATCCTCATATATTGCCGTCTGCATCTGAATGCCTCCCCCCCTCCAAATTTTCAGAGAAATCGGCACCCTTGCCAGGAATTAATTATTTTTATTCTGTACATAGAAATGAATGTAGGCCTAATTATGTTTGGTGGCTACTTCCTCGTAGACTATTGCCGATTTTGATAACTTTTGCTACATGAGTGGACCACTTTAGTACGTGGGGTCCCTGGTTCGATTCCAGCTCGCTCGAAGTTAAATTTGTAGTGGACACACACCGTGTGCGTGGGTTTTCTCGGGGTTTTTAAGTTTCTTCATTCCACTATTGCATTCATTTCTCATCATCACCGTCTCTTTTAGCCTAGCCGGCGTAACTGTGAGACGTAAAACTTAAAGATTTCATTTCATTTCATGAATGAACCGTGGCCGAACTTAGGTTTTACTGTATACCACATTAGTATTCCCGAGAGGGTTTCCTAGGGGGGCGGAACACGTTGCAATACTAATATATGGGGTAAAATTTGACAGCAATGGATTTATTTTGTTTATTTGAATTTTATAGTAACCAGTTTTCTTTTTCACTTTTAAAACACATTTTAACTTAATTTCTAGGATTTTAACTTTATTCATTATACCCATTATATTTGACTGCAAACTCCAATTCTCCTTTAAATATGCAACTACAAGATTATTCACTAAAACAGTAATAATGGTTGAATGTTTCTGGAGCCGAGTTCGAGCGGCAAGTTTTTGTAAAAATGGCTCATGTATCTAAGGGCGTTAGGGCGGTTCAAAATTTGCGCCCAAAATAGAGTATTTTATGGGATTTTATCATCACTCTCAGGCGCGTACCCAGAAAGTTTTGTCGGGGGGGGGGGTCCAAGCTTAGGAGGGAGGAGAGCCAATACTACAAACCACTACGTCTATGTAATATTAAACGGGTATTATTCTGTACCCGATAAGTAATTGTAAAATACTTCCACCTATATTTTCAGGAAAAAATGATAGAACTAGATTGTTTTTACAAGAGAAGGAATACAGATGAAATGTAAGATCAAATTTTCATGCTACATCAATCATTTCTCTGTTGAACAAAGATAGTTTCATGAAGAAAGTGTACAAAAGTATATTGAGTTATGGAGTTTTGGGGGAGGTTCTGAAAAGTGGCGTAGGGAAGGGGGGCCCAGAGCCCCCCAAAGTGGTCCGCTTTGGTACTTTGATGTTTGTATTTTTTTAATATATTTTTATGTTTATGTATTTTTTGTTTGAAATTTTTCTATGTGTACCTATAACAGCACTTGCCGCCTCCAAATACACATCCTGCCTACGCTACTGGTTCTGACCTATTGGAGTCCCCGTGGTGCGCCTCTGATCACACCTTCATTGAAATGCGCATCCTAAGGGGGAAAGGGGTTCAAGTACTTTCTTTAAACCTATTCTCCCCGTGCGTAATACGGGCATTCGAGCTAGTTCTAAAATTTTAAAAAAAAGGAAGCAAACTGGTTGTGTTAGAGTTATATTAGACGGGGTACTACAGCTTAACGTGGGATTTGAATCACATGGCGTCCGCCAGAAATCGAACCTGGGGTCCCGCGCGTGGACGCGTACACTAATCACATAGCGCAAAGGATCTGAAGAGGAAGAAATAAATAATGTCAAATTAACGTGCAGATTCAGAATATCCAAGCGATCATATTATGGTTACATATATAGTTGTTGCATAAATCGACTCCTAATGCGGGGGCGCGGGGGCTCAGTGGTAGAGCGTTCACCTCCGGTGCTTGGGGTCCCTAGTTCGATCCCAGCTCGCCATGTGGACTTTGTGGTGGACAAACACCATGCTCGTGGGTTCTCCCGTTTCCTCCCATTTTCTTCATTCCACCATTTCACTCATTTCTCATAATCACCGTCTCTTTTAGCCTAACCGGTATAATCGTGGGACGTAAAACTCAAAGATTTCATTTCATTTCTCGATTCCTAATACATTAAAACTTCTATTAGCACATTTACACTTTCCTTCTTTTACCGTGTACTTTGAAACTGGGTCGGTATTATATATATTGTGCCTATTTGCTACATCAATAGTAGATATCCCAGCAGACATGTTATTATTACACACATAACACGCGTCGGTTAGTTGAGTTGACTTAATTTTGAATTTAACGTTCCGGTCAGCAGCGAGGCTATGTGAGACGGAATCTAGTGGAATCTTCTGAAATCCGAACCACATTAATTCCCGCCGGGAATCGAACCCGGATCTTCCTAGAGGCGTTGGTTATATAGGAGATGAGAACACTAGTTGTTTTATTTTCTCTCTGAATACTAAATTACATCACTGCTGGATTGTGTTGTTCGTAGAGTGTGAGAAATCAGCTCCTCCAATTAAATATTTATATTTACAAATACTTATAGAAACTATTTTAAAAGCGTCCAAGACTGTCATTTCTTTGAGCTGGAAAATAGAAGCATATAATATAAAAGAGCTAAAAAAAAAAAAATACGGGAAAAACATACGGGTTGCCAGATTCGGCAACTGTAGCGTAAAGATCTTTTATGGTGTAAAGAACCTACAACAATTGGTTTAGTTGCATTTCCTGGACATTTTTAACGGTACGTTAAGCTGTACGTTAGTAAACGGTACGTTAAACAATTGAAAGTGATTTGGCATCAAGTATATTTGTTGAGTTGATTTTGAATTTAACGTCCCGTTCAGCAGCGAGGCTATATAAGACGTGGACCTACTGATTAACGTGGAATCCAAACCACATGAGCTCCCGCCGGGAATCGAACCCGGGTCTCCCACAAGTATATTTGTGTATCGATTATATTTTGTTTATATTCAAGGACAATAGGGTTTTAAAATGCAGAAAAAATTAAGAGTGGTATTGAAGTATATTGTATTTTACATAGGTAAAACCTGGTGTTTATATACAGTATTAGTTAAAATGGTCATCCTTCGCATGGGAATAATAAGTTTTTGAAAAATATTTAAATATTCCACCCTTAGGATAAGCATGGCGATGAATTATGACTTAACCGACATCGGGAGTAACTATTCATGTTTACTACCCCTAAAACAATGCATTAGACACTCATATCGGTTGTTCTCTGTCGTTTTTTTACATGTCCTCCTTCCCACCTCCTAGGGTTGTTCGGGATGCCATGGTTGGCAATGAAATGAAATCTTTCAGTTTAACGTCCCACGATTATGCTCTTTATTCTAAGTCAGACAATGATTAAGACAAGTGAATGATGATGGAGAAAGTGGGAGAAAACCCACGGACACTTTGTCCACCATAAACTTACCTGGCCGTGGATAGAACCAAGGACCCCACGCACCAAAGGTAAGCGCTGAGCTGAGCAACCGTGTCCCCTTCCATACATGACGTTGGGAGGATCATTGTTCATGGGTGGTGGCCACGAAACTAGTTTCTTTTTTTTTTTTTTTTTTCGGTGTTCCACAAACCGAAACCTGGCGTTCTTAACAATGATGACCCGGGGGAGTCCCCGTCCGGAACAGTATCTCCATGTATGCTTAATGTGTTCTATCGTTATATTTACAGCTATTTTTCACCCCGAGTACTGAAAGACCCCACCCACCAGGGAAAATTTTCTGAAACCACCACTGATTCTTAATATTTTCAAATCGGTTCTCCGTTGAACCCAAGTATCTCTTATCCATTCTTCTTCACACTCATATTTTAAAAACTTCTAGTTTTTTTTAAAAAAAAAGCATTCAAAAATCTATCAATTATAAATGCTAGTTTTTCATATAATATGAATATACTATGTAACTAATTATGAAACGGGCGGCAATAGCTCAGTGGTAGAGCGCTTACCTCTGGCGCGTGGAGTCCGTGGCTCGATCCCCGGGCAAGTAAATTTGTGATGGACAACATCGTACTCGTGGTTTTTGTCGAGATACTCTCGTTTCCTCCCACTTTCTCATTCCATTAATTCTTCCATTATTCACTTGCTTTAATCGTCGTCTTCCTTAGCCTGGAACATTAAACTTAAAGATTCCAAAGATTAATTATAAAACATTATGTATTTTATCAAAAATGGACGCTACTCTGTTGGTCTTGTGGCTAACGTGTGTGCCTTTTGTGCAAATGTTTCTGAGTTCGATTTCCAGTGGGAGAGCACAAAAAAATTACTTTCACAATCATTCCCGTTCATTAATCATCCATTATTATTTAGCCTAAGGGATGCTAATTTCATTTCATTTTATTTTAATATCCTGCTGTACTTGGAGATTTTGTTTAGCAGTCTGCTGGAATTTTGTGTGAAAGCGTTAGCGATCTATCAAAGAAAACTTCATAAGATGGAGAAATGTGAATATGAAACCACAAAACAAAGCAAGCACTTTTATAGTCAATACCTTGAAATTTTACAGTAAAAATATGGCAAGACAATTTGTCAGGTACAAATTACGATTTATTTTGTATTAATATGTGTTCGCAACAGGAAGATTTGAAATAATTTAATGAATTGCATTGTCTGTCAGGAAGTTAATTAATTACTTGTACTGTGTACTTTGATTTCTTTATTTGATTTTGAGTTTAGTATCCGTTTCAGCAATGGGACTATATGAGACCTAGACCTACATCTTAACGTGGAAATCGAACCACATGGGCTCCCGCCGGGAATCGAACCCGGGTCTCTCATGCCACAGACATGTGCGCTACTGTGGCAGACAGTAATAAGTAATTATAATGAAACAATGTTTCTAGTTTTGGGCTAAATGAAATGATGTCCCTAGTTTTATGCTAATGGAGACGAATATTTGCTGAAAGTGAATGTTTATGAAGTAATTTGTGGAATGAGAATGTGGAAGAAAGTGGTCAACTTATGGGCATGATATTGTACACCACAATGTCGCGTGGCCTAGAATTGAACCACAGACCTTTTGCTTGCACCAGATGCGAGCATTCTAGCACTGAACCATTGTGACCTCAAATGTAATTAATATTTTATTTAAAATACGTTTATATTATTTTACGATACAATACAAAAGCACATTATTGTGTTGATTTTATTGGTAATTGTAGACGTATTTGGCGATACAAAGTTTGTAGGTTCCCCTACGGAACTGATAGTGCTTATATACGAGAATTCTCTCAGCATTCACTTGTTTCCTTCCACATTTTCATTACAGGAATTCTTGTTTATTATTTACTTTTGTTACTTTAGGCTCCTCTAGCCCCCAGGATATAACCACCAGACATACAGGGTGGTCCGGAAGAGCGGGTACCCCTCCTTTAGTTTCAACAGTACAGTGTTAGTTATGGTAGAATGTCTGTACACAGTTACCTTGAAGTCTTAAGAGTCTTAAGAGTCATAAACATCGGTATGATCACCATACACTTCGTAACACATCTGAATTCTGCGGCAAGTTCTCGCAGATGTTTTGCGGAGATAGATACTCCGGAGACACGAGGGTGAAGGCGCGTTCCACAGCTGCTCGTAATTACTGCGTTGTGTGATATCGAGTGTTTCTTACTTATTGCTTTATGAAACTCCAAAGAGCATTGTCTGGTGTCGTCAGATCAGGACTTCTTGGAGGCCAGGAAAAGGGAGCTGGTGAAGATATACAACCTCTTCCAATCTAGAGGCCTGGAAACGTCTGATTCAAGTAATTGGAAATAACTGTTACCAAGCAGAAAACAGCAGAAAACAAATGAACATGGATACCAATGTTGCCAAACAATGCCAAGCAATGTTACCAGACAAACGTAAGTAAATACTAGAACCGTCAGAAAACACCAATTAGAGGAACGTCCACTTCTGGACCACGTTGTAGAATTAAATTCTCAAATATTTTAGTTTAACATCACACTCAGTGGTGGCTCGAGAGTTCTCCAACATGGAAGTTGCATCCTTTAAAGCCAGTAGAACGGCTTTGTACCACCACCACCACCACCTATTCCGTTGGAAAATCACCCCCCGGCTTTGGAGCCTCCAGTGATATGTTTTACTTTAAAGCCATTCTTTAAATTCTGCTATTAGGTACAATATAACAGGAAAAAATTACCGTTGTATAATCATATATCCAATATACATGTCTTACACACAGATTTATTTATTCAGCGCAAGGAATTCAAGTTAAGCAAAGAGCGAAAAACAATTAGTGTTGCCAACCTGTGTCTTTAGTTGGATTTTCACAATCGATTCTGTAAATGAAATTAAATTTCTCGTTGTAGATCCCACAGCATTGTCCTTCAGGCTAAAGCAGTGTTTCCCAACCAGTGTGTCCCGACACATTGGTGTATCGCGTAGCCCCATAGAATGTGTCGCAAAATTTTAAATTTCAAAAATCATAAAGCATTTTAATAACCTAATCAGTTAAAATAATTTTTCAGATAGATTGTAGAACACAACGCCTCCAGGTGCATCAACAATGCTCAGAGTAAACAGAGTCATTGCGTTAAGAAAACCTACCGCCTTTCATTACTATAATTTATATTATTTATTATTATTATTATTATTATTATTATTATTATTATTATTATTATTATTAAAAATGAAATAAGTGTATTGCAACGTCAAGGGCATTCGGTAAAGTGTGTCGTCAGATCCGGAAAGGTTGGGAACCACTGCGCTAAAGGATGGTCGAAATGATGAAAGTGAATTATGAAATGATTGATAGAGAGAGGATGTGGGAGGAAATGAAAAACCCGGAAAAAACCCACGGACACGATGTTGTCTTACAGAAACTTGCGTGGGTGGCATCAAACCAGAGACTCCTCACACCAGACATAAACACTCTACCACTCAGTCACTATGATCCCTCGTAAACATTTGCTTACGTACCCACTAATATACACTTAAAAGAGCATAATTTGAATCAGGTACAAAAACTAAGTTATAGTAAAAAGGCTATTACCTTGATTTATCATAATATTGTATAGTATGGTACTTGTACCGATTATGGACCGGGTCCCTAATATGGCCCACTCACCATATCTCTGCAGATTTACGTTGGTGCTGTTAAATGACAATATAAACTATGTCCTCTGAGCGGCGCAAATATGTTTACACTTGTCATGAGGACATAGTTTATATTGTCATCTAGCAGCACCAACGTAAATCTGCAGAGATATGGTGGGTGGGCCATCTTAGGGACCCGGGCCATACTCGGTACAAGTACCATACCGTATTTACAATATTTATTGACTTCTAAAAGAGGAATAGAATAACATATTCATAATACATTGAAACAGGTTTACATTCAATTTCTATCGTTTCTAATGTAAGTGAGTTGGTTTTGACTTTAACGTCCCGTTCAGCAACAAGGCTGTATGAGACGTGGACCTACTGATTAACGTGGAATAGGAAGTTAGTAAGTGAGTAATTCATTTGAAAATGAAATATTTTAGTTTAACGTTCCACGATTACGCACTTTAGGCTAAGGGAAACAAATGATTAAGGCTAGTGAATGATAATGGAAGAATTGGTGGAATCAAAATGTGGGAGGAAATGGAAGGGCTCCGAGAAAACCCACGGACATGATGTTGTCCACCACAAACGTACTAAGCCGAGAATCGAACCAGGCACCCCACACAGCAAAAGTAAGCACTCTACCATTGAGTCCTGTACTAATTGGTTCGACCATTAATTTTCTGCACTAATACGTAGAGTCTGAATCACACGTGTTCCTTACGAGATTCGAACCCTAGTATCCTATACCGAAGACGTGTTTGCAAAGGATAAATAAACTAGGAAGCTTCAAAATATTTATGAAGCTACGCTAGTCTAGCGGGAACAGAATTTACTAACCTCCGTGAGAGTTGTCCTTCATTACATGACTTCAGAATGATCGAATCACAAGTATAACATCTAGGCCTTCCTATTTATCAGTGGCTGCGCATGTTTGTTTCAACAGCAACATTTCAATGATAAATGCAGTTAAAGAACAGTCACTCGTTCCCTAAATGGTGACACAAAAACATCCACCTACATCAAGTGGTAAACTTATATCAAGTGTCATTAATTTCCGAAATTGTAAATATACTAAGAAAGTGTTTTCATCTTTTTGCTTTATCTTGATTTGAATATGAATGTCGCAAACAAACAATGATTCGAAATTCAGCTGCGGATTCCTTGATACAAATTGAATCTTTCTTTTCTCTCGTATTTTAAGTGAGAGAAGCAGAATAAATCCGTTCCATTACGCTCGTGTTACAGCGTCATCACAGACACAGGGCTTAATTTTCACTGTATTTCTTCTTCTCACGTTCCCACTGAAACGGATTTTTTTTTTCAGTCACGAAAAATGTGTGATTACATTGTACGTATGCGCAGGCGTTTAAAGAATTACTCTGTAAGGCGGGAGATTGCTAGAAAGAGCTAAGCCAGAACGCATGAACAGAGAGTAACATCTAGTATCGTGACTTACACTATGTTGCCAAATCTTTTATAGGCGACAATCAGGGTTGCAAACTCCATATTAAAATAACTAATATTTTTATTCGGTCGTTTCTCATTCGCATCCATAATTCTTCTTAATTATTTTTCTTTGTATTAATTGTGAAACCACGTAACTACATTCTAGAGCCGCCTCTGACCGCACATACATGCCTTTAGGCTAAAGGACAGGAAGAATTAGTGAAAGATAATTATCATGGTAGAACTGGCAGAACTCAAAGGAAACCAGAAGTTCGGTGCCTCAGTTGTAGAGCGCTTATTTCTGGTGGCGAAGTCCACGCTTCGATCCCCGGCCAAGTAAGTTTGTGCTGGACAATATCGTCTTTGTGGGTTTCCTCGGGCACTCCCGTTCCTTCCACATTCTCATTTCACCAATTATTCCATCATCATTTATTTGCCTTAACCACTTGTCTCCCTCAGCCTCAATGGCATAATCGTGGGACTCTAAACTGGAATATTTCATTTCATATTTCCAAACAAAAAAAACTATATTGTCCATACAAACTCATTTCGCCTCGGGTCGAACCAGTGACTCTTTGCACCAGAGGTATCCGTTCTGCCATTGACCTGCCGTACACGTTGAATTAAAGACTTCTTACTTTTCTCCCTTTTTTTCTAATGTTTGGTATTTCAAGAATCTCAAAGCGAAATATGTTCAAGATGAAATAACAAGAAAACTATCATATTGCCATTCGCTTAGTGAAGTTACAGGAAACGTTAGTGAGGACTGATTTCCCGGTGCGTGAACATTGTCGGTTTCTTGATTATGCATGTTTTCTCTAAGCTTTACTCATTACGTTCGGAATCTTCATTTACTGAATTACAACATTGCTTTGTTTCTCAAGGGACTTTCCCGTTAATAGTCTGAGAAGTTCGTCAAGGTGAACGAAATATCATAATCAGGAAAGCGTGTGGGTGAGTCAACTTCTTGGTAGAGTAAAAGCATTTCTGATTAGATGGCTGGGAAAGACTATTGGCAAACAGCGATTCTTCCAAGTTCACAGTGAAATGAGGAAATAAGCAAAATGTGCTTGAAAATAAATTGGAAATGGGTTACTAAGACAAATGATATATTAAACGAAATACCATATTTAAAAAATTTTATTGTAGAAGTGTAAGATTAAAGGGTTAGGTAGGTTGAGTACATAATACAGGGTGTTTCAAAATCAATACACGAATTTTAAGGCTTTGTAGCATTTATTACAATTAACTTACAATAATAAATAACTTATCAAATCAAAGAACAACTCAAACAATTTTGTACGCACACATGCGCATGCACTGTTTCCTCTGTCTGCCGTTAGAAAGCGCTAGTAGCAAAGATGGCGAGTAATGGGCAGAAAGTTTTTTTGTGTTTTACATTTTGTAAAGACTGAATCTGTAGTTACAGTGGTAACTACCGTCCGTGTGGAGAATTTTAAGGAGACGCTTACAACTACGTTCTTATCGTTCGCAGTTGCTACAAGCCTACAGACTACGGTTTACGTGCCAATTTTGTAAATGAATTATTGCTGCATAACGATGAAGATTTTCTGGACCGTATCGTCTTCAGTGATGAATCGACATTTCACTTGAGCGGCGATGTGAATGCTCATAATATTCCCATCTGGGGATGAGCAAATCCTGACGAGAAGGTACAGTCGCAATGGGACTCCCCAAATTGAATGTGTTTTGTGCCATATCCTGGCGGAAAGTTTATGGGCTTTTCTCGCTTATCGACTCGATGTGTGCTGTATATGACAAATGAGGCTCTCATTGAACACTTGTAGCAAAAACTGTTTGACTTACTCTTTCATTTGGTGCATTATTTATAATTGTACGTTAAATGTAGTAAGTACTAGAAAGACTTAAAATCTCGATATACATTTTGAAACGCTCTGTAGAAGTAATGAATACAATATATGCTTTATTTATCAACAGCTTCAGAAGTACGTAAGTTAGAAAGTGAGTCCCTGGAAAGAATTTGGATCAACTTTATAGAACGCCTCCTTCAGTTGGTATTCTTCTGCATACACGAAAAACAGCAATAATTTCTACTATGAGAACAAACCGTCATTATTGGGAAACAAGTTAGTCCCGTTTCTCAATGTGAGACTTCCAAACTATGCGAATTCAATTGTCGAGGTTGAAGTTGTACATCTATAACTACTGGTTGCAATAGATCAAAGATAGAATATGTTCCTCAGGCGCTGAATCTATATCAAAAAGCCATTACTCGCTATGCCGTACTGTATTTGTTTTATGGTGATAAAGGTTAAAACCAAAAATCGTCTATTTCAACCACTTCTGCTTTGAACACAGACTTAAGGAAGGAGAAAGAACCTATTTGTGGTACTCTGAATCGATTACAAAAAGTTACTTCTCGATATCCCTTCAAATTTTTGTTCTATGAAAATCAGTATAGAAACCTGAAATACTACTAAATGCAACCATCTCCGGTTTTCCGGTATAGTGTTGTTGGTTGTAATGATATACTGCATATATTCTTGAAATGCTGTATCGATGGCAAAAAAATTGGAACCGGCAATTGTTAACTTAAACTACTTCCGGTTCGAACAGAGGGTTAAAGGAAAAGGTGAAACCTAACGTAGTAGTAAATTTCAACCACTTCCGGTTCCGGTAGAGTATTGTGAATAGTCATGTTATGTTGTTTTGAGACGCTAAATCTTTAGCAAAAGACCGCTTCTTCCTATGTTAGTTTTTGTTCTATGGTGATAAACATAGAAATCAGAAATGAGTTATTTGAACCACTTCCGGTTTGAATGGAAGCTAAATAGAGGAGACTGAACCTATTCTTGGAATGCTGAATCGATTCCACAAAACACTTCTTGATAGCTGTTACTGTTTTTGCTGTGATACTTGTGGACTGACAGACGGACGGACAAAGCCTTTGTACTGTGCAAGACTTGCAACACTTACGCATAATATAGTTTAAAACTCTAATAATGAACAAGAACTTTTATTTTATGCACAAACTTTTATTTTGTGCACAAACTTTTATTTAATGCACAAACTTTTATTTTATGCACAAACTTTTATTTTGTGCACAAACTTTTATTTTATGCACAAACTTCTATTTTATGCACAAACTCACCTTCGCTGGCCTGTCTGCTCCCTTTCTCTATCTTCACACAGATTAGAAGCAAGAATAGATTTTAGTGACTACCTTATACAGATTGGTTCGTGTTCATATTATTTTGCAATCGTAGACAAAATTCTACTGAGCGTACTTTATCAGTGAAAGTACAACAATGTCATCTGTCGTAAAATACTTTTAACCCTTATCCGGGCAACCGGGGCCTCCCAGGCCCAGTAGCTTCATATTTTTCTTCGAATTTCTTAATGACCATAAATATTTCGATGACATAAACTTCTGAATTCTTCTATCTTTAGTCGAAGTTAAAGTTATGAACATATCGAGTTGGTAAGGCTAATAGAGTTGGTAAGGCCCCAGTTGCAGTCTACGTTGCAAAAATAGCTTGCCCGGATAAGGGTTAAACCAGTCCGGTCTTACTTTTGGATGCGCATGAAGATGAACTAGAATATGATCTTCAAAATAAACTTGGAAATTTTGAACATAGAATTCAACTACAATTAGAAAAAAAGTATTATATACTCAGAAACAGAATTATGTTATTTATGACTAATAAAAATAAGATGTGATCAAAACAAACACTTATTACAAATAATATATGTCATTATTTCGCTAATATATCATTTATCTTGTGTCTGACGGCGGCAACAGTGGCATAGGGAAGGGGGGACCCAGAGGGGCTGGCCCCTCCAAAGAGGTCCGACAATGTACTTTAGTACTTTGATGTTTGTAATTTTTTTAAATATATTTTTATGTTTATATATTTTTTGTTTGTAATTTTTCTATATGTACCTATAACAGCACTTGTTCTCCCCCCCCCCCAAACACACATCCTGGCTACGCTACTGGGCGGCAATAATGCATTATCGAAACTGTAACACGGATTAATAGTAATAAGTGTTTGTTTTAGTCAGATTTTATTTCTATTTATGAATAATAAATGTGAAATAAAATCAAGGATAAGAATGGCGAAAGAAGTCTTTAAGAGAAACAAGTGTATTTTGTGGGACATTGAATAAAGAATTAAGAAAAAGACTCATAAAATGCTTCATATGGAGTATTGGTACTGCATGGACCAGAAAAATAGACATGACGAAAAAGTGATTAAAAAAACTACTAAAACGTTCCTAAATGTGGTTGTGGAGATGAATGCAGATAATTACTGGTCAAGAGTATTAGCAATGGGGGGGGGGAGAAAAAAACTGCTCTAGATATTATTGAGAAGAGAAACTTATTGGGACATTGGGTAAGAAGGAAATGTATCATGAGGGACGTGATAGAGGGTATGTGGTGACAGGAAAGAGAGGGAAGGGGCGAAGGAGACTACATCTGACGGACGATATCAAAACAGAAAAATCATACGTGAAGACAAGGGTGTGAGCGGAAGGCTGTGGAGCATAGAAGATTCTCAGTTGCAGCAAGTGACTTGCCAATAATGGTAGAATAACTATAATGATGATGATGAGCTGAAATGGCCACTTCTCGCACGGCGAGGATGGATTTATGGAAATTATTTGAACCTCTTCCCACTTACGAAACGCATTTCAACAGAAGCGTAATGATAAAAATCTATAATGTCATCCTCTCCCCCTATTCCTTACACCTATGCCGCTGAGAGATGAATTTGCACTTACACGGCATCGGATATATGGCTATTTATCTCAGCGATCTCGAAAATTAAGAATTTGTCATTAATTAATATCTGTCGTTTTCGATTATTTCTACATATCATCCCGTTCCCAGCCACCTTCAACCCTTCTCACCCCATTCCGAAAGAGGGATAAAAACTTAAGTTAAGTCATTGTTCAGTCATGTATTAAAAATCATCCAAATCGGTCCAGCAGTGTAGGGGAAATTGGTGCAGAAACAACGTTATGTTAATTTCAAAGTAAGAGTTACAAAGCCTCAGTAAAACTTGTATATACTATTTCATACAACCACAACAGCCAACAGATAGTATATACATTAGGTTATTTTTAGACATGCTCTCCATATTGGTTGAGGCACTCGTCGGATCGTGGGATGAGTTTGAACATTCCCTCCTAGCAAAAATCCTGTTCTTACGTACCGGTATTCAGCCACGTTGTTACGAAGTGTTTCACCTCCCCGTCTAGGGATGCGCACCAGACAAGATTTATGGCTGTCTCGACTCGAAAATGTGCTGTAAAAGTGATGTCTCGACTCGAAAAATATATATTTTTCTATTGGAAGAGCCGTGTCTCGACTCGTCTCGTGCGCATCCCTATCCCCGTCTGAAGCAAAGCAACAGCCTCCTAACTGCACCTTGAAGTGCGGGAATAGGTGAAAGTGTCTTGCAGCAAGGTCCAGGTTGTAGGGAGGGTGGTTGATGATGTCCCAGCAAAACTGTTTCAACAGCATGGTGGTCCTCTGGGTTGTTATGCGGGCGCGCGTTGTCGTGAAGGAAGATGACGCCTTCGGTGAGAAGTTCTAGCCCTTTCCTTCTGATTGCTTAGCGCAATCGTGTCAAGGTCTACCAGTTGCCGGTGAATTTCCTCCGCGGTTACATGTTTCGCGCACTAAAATCGAATAACTGAGTGGACATCTTTGCTAGACCAGGTTTCTAAATGAGACGCCATTTGTATTTACGTACTACTAGCGCCGTAGGTGGTGGGTGGCTGAAACTCTTCACAGTTGCCAACTCCATAGTTAAAACTATCACACACTCCTCATTTCCCTATAATAGACGAAACTCCAGAAATATCGACCGTGTAATCTAAGTGTCTGATCCTCCCTCGTATCTCAGCACTAATCTATTTATTGAAATCGGAAGTTATAAAATTCTGTCACTACTGGTTTTAATATAAGATTTTCATAAAAGAAAAGGGGTAAAAGACAGCGAGATGTTGTTTTCTGATGTAGATTCAATGCTCCGTTCCATTTCTTCCCTCATCCAATGATTGAAACCGGAAATGATAAATTTGTCACTTGTGTTTAGGACATTGGACTACAGTGGTTTGGAAGTCCACCGCCCTGTCACAAAAATGTGAAATGCAATTCGACTGTGAGGTCCTTCGTGGCTAAGCGATTAGCGTACCCGCGTTTGGTGTGGGAGACCCGGGTTCTATTTCCGGCGGGAGCTGATGTGGTTCGGATTCCACGTTAATCAGTAGGTCCACGTCTCATATAGTCTCGCTGCTGAACGAGACGTTAAACTCAAAATCAACTCAACTCAGCAATTCGACTGTAAAATATAGAATGGCCCAAAAGTAGATATACAGAACTACATATATAAAACATACAGGACTGTATACCTACTTTTGGGCCACTCTGTAAATTGAATTCATATTTTTTTTTATCTCCCGGATAAACAACTAGGCAACTCAACTAGGCAACTAGGCGCTTCAACTAGGCAACCTACGCCATTTTGAAATGCCAAATTGTGATCGAAAGCCTAATTGTTTGTTTGTTTGTTAATTCAGGTTTACCGCCGTTTTTCAACAACGAGGTTACATGAGACGTTGACCTACGGAGTTTAAGGTGGAATACGAACCACCGTAATAAGTTCTTCCATCTGGAATCGAACCCTGAAACACGTGTACTAAACGCGGGTGCCCTAGCCACTAGGTAAGCGGAGCGCTACGAAGTTGTACATGCTTGCCTGCGTAAGATTTGGTGTCTCCACAGTGATGGTTCATGATTTCACTTCAGTTTCATATACTACGTGTAAAAATGTTGACAGCGCCGGCTTTACCATATATGTAACACGTGCATTTGCATAGATGGCGAGTTTTGAACGGCGACAAAATCTCTCATAGCTATATTATTTAAAATAAATATTTCTTGTTGGAAACAGGCTTCATGATGATGGTAGTTAAATTCACTAAACTGACCTTCTATTTAAATATTACATTCATAAACTATGTTTAGGTCGCATTAGTTTAAGGTCACATGGACCGTGCTAAAGCAAATGGTCAAACAAATTCCAGCATGAATTGCTTGATTGTTGTCAAAATACAAGAACTCAATTCTCGAACATTAGAGAACACCTGTTCATTTAGTTAGTTATCAAGTTTTCATATGGAAATTAGTCTTGTCTTCGTTACAAAAAAAAAAAAGTTTCTTGTCGTTGAAGGCGGAAACAAGCTTTTTTTTTTAAAAAAAATTAACAGATGTAGAAGAAAAATAAAGAAATGAAGATAAAAGAGCTAGTTGAGCTGGAATTGCGAACTGATATATTGGGATTGAAACTTGATATTGAATTCTATAAAAAGGATTACCAGCTTTCCTTTGCAGGTGTGTTCGCTTTATCTTTCACTAACATAATAGATTATTCTTTAAAAAAAAAAACAGACAACAAGATTGTATTTGTAGTGTTTAGGCATTTCTGACAAGTAAACCTTACGTTTGGGTGAATCGAGTTGCTGACTGAGACACATATCAGAAAGTAGTACTAAATGTGGTCAGTATTTCAGTGAAGTTTTAGGTGCGAAGCTCCAGTGGTTTAGGAGATACAGCTACCAGAACATCACATGGAAGTACAGAATAGTCTTCATACAGTTGGAGGTAAAAGCTCTGTAAGACCTCTTGTAATGACAAAAGGTGAATAACAAATACATGGGTACATATTAGGACTAGGGGGAAGTCATATAGTAATGGTATACCTGACGGCTGCCATCTTGAAATCCGCCATTTTGAATTAAGGTTAAGTTTTTAAAATAGGAATAGGGTCATGTGATACATGATTTAAGGCGCAAATTTAATCAGAAGAACAATGGTGACGTTAATTTTGATTTACGCGCAACTGGTAAAAAGTTACAGGGAAATTAAATATTGTTGCAGCATATGTATTAGTCCTTTACCCCACCTTGTAAATTTTGTGTTAATGATAATAATTAAATAAAAAGCAGGTGGATAAATATTAGGTCTATGGTAAGAGTTGCCTTGATGTCGGTCATGTTCAAATCCGTCATTTTGAATCAGACAAAAGTCTTAAACAAAACGCATAACAGTGATACCTTATTAATAGCTAATTTTACCATAAATCCAACGATATAACCATTTTTGCTTTATCATTAACCAGCATTTGTTATCGCATAAACAAGTTCCTAATTTAAGGAAAAATGATCAAAGTGGAATTGAGTCACAGTGAGCACACCTGACAAAGGCAATCGAGTTACACTTGACACATTTGTCGTTAACAATTCCGTCAAAGCAGTAGTCGTAAGGAGCGATCCATTTAATTTTGTGCTGGTTAATGATAAAGCAAAAATGGTTATATCGTTGGAGTTATGGTAAAATTTGCTATTAATAAGGTGTCACTGTTATGCGTTTTGTTTAAAACTTTTGTCTGATTCAAAATGGCCGCCATCAAGGCAACTCTTACCGTAGACCTAATATTTATCCACCCGCTTTTTATTTAATTATTATCATTAACACAAAATTTACAAGGTGGGGTAAAGGACTAATACATATGCTGCAACAATATTTAATTTCCCTGTAACTTTTTACCAATTGCGCGTAAATCAAAATTAACATCACCATTGTTTTTCTGATTAAATTTGCGCCTTAAATCATGTATCACATGACCCTATTCCTATTTTAAAAACTTAACCTTAATTCAAAATGGCGGATTTCAAGATGGCCGCCGTCAGGTATACCCTTACTATTTGACTTCCCCCTAGTCCTAATATGTACCCATATATTTGTTATTCACCTCTTGTCGTTACAAGAGGTCTTACAGAGCTTTTACCTCCAACTGTATGAAGACTATTCTGTACTTCCATGTGATGTTCTGGTAGCTGTATCTCCTAAACCCCTGGAGCTTCGCACCTAAAACTTCACTGAAATACTGACCACATTTAGTACTACTTTCTGATATGTGTCTCAGTCAGCAACTCGATTCACCCAAACGTAAGGTTTACTTGTGAGTGCGAGTGATGTTCCCTCCCCTTCGTCATTCATGATGGGGTACCACACTTAAAATTGTGGCTTTTAAGATTTCTTCTTTCTGCAGAAAGGGAAGTGGCAAATTATACCATTGCATGGGGCGGCAAGTTGCCTAGGGCGGCAGTTTATAAACTAAAAATATCGACCAGTTAAAATAATTGACTGCCGATTTCTTAAGGTGATCGCATGTAAGATTCTCCCCATGTATGCTGTTTGCTCAAATTGACTTTCAAGAAACCTTGTTTGCTGCAATACTGCATTTCCAGTCATTACTAATAGGGATGTGCACGAGACGAGTCGAGACAGGATTTTCCTCACAAAATTCGAGTCGAGGCAGGCTCTTCCAATAGAGAAATATACATTTTTCGAGTCGAGACATCACTTTTACTACACATTTTCGAGTCGAGACAGCCACAAACCTTGTCTCGTGCGCATCCCTAATTACTACAGCTTTTTTTTTTTAACTGTAATTATCATGATTTGTGTTTCCGATAGAGTTAATTTATAGATATTTTAGATAAAAGAAAAAAGTGCTTGAACTCTCTCTGTTTTATCTAGTTCTCAAGGTTATCACAAACTATTTCCGTTATTTTATTGTAAAATGAAAATATTTGCTAACTTTTAATCATTTTGCCTTACTTTACATGGTTGTGCAGTTCAAATAGATGAGAGATAAACTTATTTTTAAATATTGCAAATTATATCGCAATTTTTACTCCAACACTAATAAGAATTAACATTTGACGTTTTAATTAAAATATTCATTTCTTTAAATATTTAAAAATCTGGAAAATACTCTGAGGGAGATATTATTTGTATAACATTATGCAAGCTTCCTTCCTTATCTTAACAAATTGGCATAGAGTAACTGAGGACGAAAATGCATTTTGACATGGTGACGAGGTTACAATTATCATTTTAGTGACAGCATGCTAGAATCATGGTCGCGTTGCAAAACGCGTGAAGCTGTAAGTAAACTAAGACAAACCAGTTGAGAAAGCTCCAACAGAATTGCCAGAACGAACTTAAAAAGAATTATTCTTTCTTATAAACTTCTACAGCCTTTATATAAATTGTTCTATGTACTTTATTGTTATATTCATTAAGCAATTCTTGTAATATAGCTATCCATTTATAATTTCCTTCAGTACTAAACATATTTTGGTTAAGAGTTCTATTAAAACATTCTACTAGACTCTATATGTTGTTTCACGAAGTCACATGCTCAAAATGGAGGGTTCAAAATTGAAAAAAATTGCAAAATATCATCTCTCTATGATTTACGATTCACGAGATATGCCTCCTTAAAACTCACGAAATCGTAATTTTTCTGGTCAATATCTTATGGGGCGTTTACACTTAGTCGATTTGCGTTCGATTCAGTTGAATTGACGTCACTTTCAACTTAATCAACCGTGTAAACGGGAATTCAACTTAATCGCTTGTTGATCGAAAGCGACTAATCGACTGGCAACTAAATTGAAAGACGTTCTATTTTCTGTGATTGAAATAATTGAACACATCCATCGATCTGATTCGGTCTAGTTGCTTCGATTTAGTGGCAAATGCAGCGAGTCGATTTAGTCGTGCGACTAAATCGACCAAGTGTAAACGCCCCATTAGGAACGGTAGGAGTGACGTCAAAAATTCCATCATTTTCGCAGATAGTTTTTGGTGTTCTATCAGATGAAGGGCTCAAAACTGAAAAATTTGCAAACAACATACACACACATATATACATGCATACATAGAGGCAGATAGAGAATTCAGTATCAAACTTTCTAAGTTCGTTGAAAATAATTGACTATGGACTGAGATAATCTAAAGACTCTATTCAGTTATAAACTCTATGTATGGTTTGAATACTTGGCGTTCCTACTACAAGGGATGAGTCAAAAGTTTTCCAATTATTTCCATCACATTCTTAATTTCTGGTGTAGTTAGAACTAGAGGTCTCTAGCACTCATAGTACCAAAATAGAGGTGTTTATCATCTTCTGAAACTATTTTCGATTTGTTTTTCGATTCTACATCAACATCAGATCTTATCCTTCGAGAACTTATGCACTGCTGTTTTCACCTCTGTTGAGCATCGTGAGCACAGCAAGTGAGCCGTCAATCGAAAGGATTAGTAATTCGAAGGTACTAAATCTGGTCTGTATGCTGCACGCGACACCAGTTTAATTTATTTAAGTTCTTGGGATTTATTCCGGGTTGTTTGACAGCTATATGTGGTTTGCCCTTGTTTTGCCGCAGTTCTCGCGTTCTATTCCATGTATGGTATTTTTTGACACACCTTGCTCCAAATGTTCGGAGTACAGGCTGACACAGATAGTTTTCCAAATCGTAGTGAATTAACACCCCAGAATTCCATCATATACAGAGCATATCTGTGCTTGACCTTGTCAATAGGTTTCGGCACCTGAGACTTGTTCAACCACTGCTTTTACACGTTGCATTATATTCTCTTCAAGAAATGCAGATCACACGGAGTTTCAGGAGCTCGTTGCACACATTCACTCGTCTCTGCGTTTGAGCTATGATCGATTCGTCAGGCACAATTCGACAACTCCACATACTTTTACCAAAGAAAATATGAATCACAGTGGACTGTGAACTGATAATTTTCGAGTGGTAATCATTGAATTTGCCTTGTCCTGACGCATGAGCTCGAAATCCATATATTTCTTCCTACCTGACCTTGGCTCAGCGGCGAGGCTCTTGAAACTTTTCCCGACCGAAATATCTTGATCTATTTATTTGCTGCGGTGTGATCAACTGCTCTTTCGCGTTTTGCATAAAAATCTTTGCATTAGACTTCTTCTAATGGTGCTTACATGAGTACAACTTTCTCACCTCACCGATTGCAGGGAGGCACCGAACGACTTAACTCGCCTGCAGGAATACCAACAATGTCCTCTTCTACAGTGTTCCTGACGAGTTTATCCGAACATGATGTTGGTCAATGGGTACAGGGCTCATTTTGCAATGCTGTGTCACCGGAGCAAAATTTGTCAAACCAACGATGAATGAAGTGGCGGGTTCATTCGCCATTCCTGGCTCAAAAGTATTGTTGCGGCTTGCTTTACATAATTTCCCAGTTCGAAGACGTAAAGAAAAGTCATTCCCAATTAGATGTTCTCCATTGTGCAGTTTCATATGGCCCTGTTCAACAATGTATCATCCACTGATTGTCTTAGTACCTCAGCCTGTTGGGGGGCGCGGTGGCTCAGTGGTAGGGCGTTAACTTCGGGTACTTGGGGTCCCTGGTTTGATCCCAGCTCACGCCATGTGGACCTTGTGGTGGACAAACACTGTGCTCGTGGGTTTTCTCTGGGTTCTTCCGTTTCCTCCCACTTTCACCATTTCACTCATCTCTCATCATCACCGTCTCCTTTAGCCTAATCGGCATAACCGTGGGACGTAAAACTCAAAGATTTCATTTTCTTTTTTTTTACCTCAGCCTGTTTGTTAAACGTGTGTTGCGTTTGTGACGTTAGAAGCGCCCATCCCTGTGTTGTGTTGCCGAGGCGAGTTTCGCAGACGTCAAGGTGGATATTTCATTCATAATATTTTAAAAATAGTATTAATTAAAATATTTCCATTCGTTTATATTGATATTAATAGAAGAAAATATTTTAGCATTGTAGCTTTTTTGATTTGTTTTTACTGATTACGTAAGGTCTTAGTATGACCGAGCGGCAAACAAACCTCACCGTTGGTGCACCCACAAAACCTCTAACTCTAACTCTCTAATAACAGAAGGAAATCAAACGTATGTTATACGAGGGATGATCAGAAAGTGAGGTTACAAGGCCGATATTTTCGGAGTTTCGTCTGTTATAGAGGAATGAGGAGTGGGTGGTAATTTTAATACATGGAGTTGGCAACTGTGCAGAGTTTCAGCCACCCGCCACCTAAGGCGCTAGTTGTAGGTAAACTCACATGGCGACTCGTTTGGAAAACAAGTCTCGCGAAGAAGTCCTCTCAGTTATTCGATTTGTATGGGCGAAACATGTAACCGCGGCTGAAATCCACCAATAGCTCGTAATAGGTTTACGGAGAGATTGTAGTGTCTCGTCAATATGTCGCAGAATGGTGTCGAAGGTTTGCGACATACAACCCAGGAAGACGATCACGCAATTGAAGTAGTTTCGCTGGGACATCATCGACCACCCTCCCTTTAGCCAGGATCTCACTTGAAGCGACATTTGCCTGTTCCCGCACTTGCAGGAGCGCCTAGAAGGCTGTCGCTTCGCTTCATACGAAGAGGTAAAGTGGCTGAACACGCGAGGACAGGATTTTTACCAGGAGGGAATCTTCAAACTTATCCCACGATGCCACAAGTGCCTTAACCAATATGGAGACTATGTCAAAAAATAACCAAATGTATGTACTATCTGCTGACTGTATTGGTTGTATGAAAAAAATATATACACATTTCACTGCATGCTTGGTAACCTTACTTTCTGATCACTCCTGGAAATAGTTCATGCAGTTTGCATTTAAGCTATTAAATTTTGTATTGTCTTTATCTTATTCAATTCTTTAATCTATTGCTTATTGATAATAAACTAGAACTGTTTGAGATTGTCAAATATCGTGTATAATAAGCAATTTATTTGAAATTCATTGTTTGTCATTTTTGGACTAATGTTCAACGTAAGTGGATCACAAAGTTATACCTCGAGAACCACAGGTTGGGAAACACTGCACTAAGGCATCTCTCTTATTTCTTTTTGAGCTTAATCTTTAAACACCCATTGACGTAGATGCTGCGTTAAGGCTTTAAGGTTGGTATAACGGGACAAGTTTTGCCAATAGATGTCACTATAGTCTCCGTATTTCTCTCATGTATTTTTTACCATTCACAAAAATTCATGATTTCTCTTATAAATTTCAACTTACGGACTTCAAACTTTGAGGGAAGGAACTTTATAACCTATCGAAGGCAACAATCCGTGCCGATTTTTTTATTTGTAAATTTCTTCATTGTTGAAATGGCTTGATTGTTGAAATGGATATCGTAACCTTTAACAATGGAACTGTTTCAACAATGAAGAAAATTATAAATTAAAAATCGGCACGGATTGTTGCCTTCGATAAGTTATGAAGTTTCTCCTCTAAAAATTTGAAGTTTCTAGGCTGAAACTTCTAAGAAAAGTTGTAAATTTTCGTGAAAGGTAAAAATACATGAGAGAGATACGAAGACCGTAGTGACATCTATCGGCAAATCTTGTACCTTTACACCAACCTTAAACATCAATAGCTCAGTCTCTAATTAAGCTAGGAAGATAATTTTAGTACCAATGTGTTCTTAAAAGTTAAAGCTTTCTGCCGATATGCACTATGGGAGGTACCACGACAGACGGTAAAATTACTGTTTTTTTTTGTTTTTTGCATTAAGGTTTTTTTAGAGACCATTCCCTTCCTTGGGGTTACACTTATAAAAGTTAGTATGTGAAGCAATGAAGTAATCTACTTCATGGTAACACCCTGTATGTGTATTTACTGCTTATATGTAGAGGAGGAAAGGGGCAAAGTTGACCAATTTTTTTGAGTCTCATTTTTTTGACTCAATTACATTTAATTTCAGAACGGTTCCATATAGGTAAGACAAGATATATTTTCACTGACTTGGTCTAGAAGCATAATTCTTATCTGCTGTACATGATGTGTGCAGCAAAACTGATATGCATATAACATGGTGTTATGCTGGGCGTGCGGCTGGGCGAACGTCAAATTCAATAAAATTATCTTCTACACATAACATTTTTTGAGAATATCTCCTACATAAAACGAATTAATTACGCTTATATTTTTAGTATAACACTTTTCCTACACACATACACACACACACACACATACACAATATTTTTTGTTTTAAGACAAGAGTAACTCACATCATTTTCATTGCAATGGTTGCCAGAACCCCTGAAATTCTTTTTTTTTTTCATATTTTTAGAACTTTTTTGTTTCTTCTTCTTTTTCTACGAATAGAGTGGGAATTACATAAATGTTACCTCATTAGAATCTGTGTTCCAAAAGTTTTCTAACAATGTATCAATCAGGACTCTGTGATAATTACAGAGCTCACCAGGCTCCCAACCTGATATTCTACGATTTTGTTTGCGAGCATAAAAGGGTTAATGTTTCATGATAATTCTCCGAGGTCAAAGGTGACGGTGATAATGAAACGAATGATAATTGTGGAATGGAGAAAGTGGGAGAAAAGGGGAGAAAATCAAGATAACACGGTGTTTATCCAATTAAAAAAAAATCCTTGGCGGGAGCTAAGATCGAACCAGACACCAAACATACCACCAGTGAGCGCTCTACCACTGGTCACCATGTCTCCAGTGCTAGACCTACCCGACTTTGTAGAACGTTTGCCTTGGAGGAACGCATAATAGAGCGCAGCTCTCGACTTTCATTTCGCAATTAGCTTTTCTTTGCTTTGTCAACAAACCAAAAAGAGATGAATGAGAAAAAAGTTTAAAAACTGAATGAAAAATGTTTTGAATGGAATAATTGAACTGTAAACAAGTTGTAGAATGAAGTGCATCGTGAGAGAGATAAGCAAGGAGCAATTATGCATATAGTGAAAATTGTAAAGAAGCCAAGTGATAGCAAAACGCCAAATGGTGTTTTGACTTCGATAGACTCTTGACACAATCGACACAGATCATCGTCCCCCGGTCCCTTTGACCCCCTTTCGATGACGTGAGGTCAGCATCTTATTTCCGCAGAGGAGTTAGATTTATAAAGCAATCAGACGTTTTTTAAAGGTGAAAAATTACTTTTGTGTAAAATTGATTGCAATTAAAAGTGTTTGCGTAGGCTCAGCACAAATTTTATACCATTTAGACTAAGAAAGACGGATAATTACATACACACTAATTGTTTGCTGAGCAAAACCATATATTCTCATTAAAAATAAAATATATGTTACAGTTTCAGCAACTAACTCTTTGGCTTCATCAGACACTATGAGATACAGGATAACTGTACAATCTTATATCCTGTATCCTGTACAATCTTATACCCTGTATCTCATAGTGTCTGATGAAGCCAAAGAGTTAGTTGCTGAAACTGTAACATATTTTATTTTTAATGAGAATATATGGTTTTGCTCAGCAAACAATTAGTGTGTATGTAATTATATACAAGCAAAGCTTTTACTTATAGAAAAATAAGGCAAGTGAATGTTGATAGAAACGATGTTACTGATCAAAAACTATATGACTCGAAATCGAACCAAGGACCGCATCCACCAAAGGTAAACACTCTGCCACTGAGCCACCATTACCCCTCCCTGTACTGTACTTGTAACACGTGCATATTGTAATATTTGGTAGAGCAACGGCACATGGATTTTCCCCTACCGTTTTTATTATAAAAGACGTTATATAGTTTATATACAATATTACAAATAAGTAATTTTCTGCCTGTAGCAGCCCGAAGATTCTAAGGTTTGTTGGTTAAAAACAACCATGCCCGTTGCAGCTGGGTCTAAAGGAACTTCTTGCCTGTTCGATCTCAGAGATAGGGTAGTATCTCCTTCCCGTTCGTTGCAGCAGGTGAGGGGTACCTGTTGCCCGTTGCAGCTAAGAGAAAAGATGCTCCCGCCCGATGCAGTTTGGAGAAATAGTTAGGATATGGCCAGTTAACATGACATCTTCTGCCTTGAGGTGTCCGCTTTTATAGCCAGTCTTGGGAGACGGAGCTTGTGGAAGGGTTGAAGGGATTCTCTTCGTATCTCCTCGTGCTTCATCGGTTGACGGCATCTGTCTGCTGCTTGTTGGTGCTTATGCCGAAGCATGTGATTTCGTTTACTAATATGATAGGATATTGCAATATACGTAAACAGGTATTGTATTCGGAGTATTGTACTAAGTTAATTTTTAAGTTATCGTAAGTAATACATCTGTTGATTTCATTGGAGTTTTGCATGGGGTCCTTGGTTCGATTCCAGCTCGCGCTAAGTGAATTTCGTAGTGGACAAACATCATGTACGTGGGTTTTGTCAGGGTCTCCCGTTTCGGTGGCGAAACTATATGAGAGTTTGACCTACAGCTTAACGTGGGATCCAACCCACACGAATTCCCACCTGGAATCTAAACCCGGTAAGTTAAACATAAAAAATTCATTTCAATACTACTATGAATTCTATAATATTCTTAGCATATTAGGCGAAAAATGTCAAAAGATGAGCCACACAGGAGTCAATATATCTGATTGAGCTGAACTAAAGATAGTGTAAATCCTCAAGCGCAGTTTTCGAAATGAAAAATGAAATCTTTGACTTTTACGTCTCACGGTTATGCCGGTTAGGCTAAAGGAGACGATGATGATGAGAGATGAATGAAATGGTGGAATGAAGAAAGTGGAAGAAAACGGGAGAACCCTGACAAATCCCACGTACATGATGTTTGTCCACTACAAAATTCACTTAGCGCGAGCTGGGATCGAACCAAGGACCCCATGCAGCAGAGGTGAATGCCCTACCACTGAGCCACCGCGTAATTTTCGAGAAAAATGAATTTTTATTGTGTTAAAAAGTAACTCATTAATTGTGAACCTAGTGTAGTTAATCATCATCATAGGTATTCTGCCCTTATTGGCAGATCCCAGCTGAGAAGCTTCCATGCTCCACGGTCCTCCGCTAACCTCTTCGTCTTCACTTGAGATTTATCTGTTTTGGTATTGTCCATTAATTGTAGTCTCCTTCGCCCTTTCCCTCTTTTTCCCGCCAAAATACCCTCTAGCACGTCCCTCATGATACAATTTCTTCTTAGGCAATGTCCCACCAGTTTCTCTCCCTCTTCTTAACAATATCTAAAACAGGGATGCAAATAACCACTCGCCCGGGGCGAGTGGTTCGTCGGTGCGGGCGAGTATTTAATATTATACCGAAGATAAGTAAATGATTACTAGTAGCTTTCTTTCTTGGGCGAGTAAAATTTTGTAGCTTATTTGCATCCCTGATCTTTTCTCCCCTACCATTTCTAATTCTCATTCGTTTTCTGCTCGATCCAACTAATTCTTTCAATTCTTCTCCACACCCACATTTCGAAGGCTTCCAGTCGTTTTTCATCACTTTTATTTAATGTCCACGTTTCCGCTCCATACAGTACAACACTCCAAACGAAGCATTTTATGAGTCTTTTTCTCAACTCTTTATTCAAGGTACCACAAAACAGACTTTTCTTTCTCCTAAAGGCTTCTTTCGCCATTCCTATCCTTGCTTTTATTTCACGTTCACACTTCATGTCATTACTAAGAATACTATCCAGATGTCGAAAACTATTCACACTATTTTCTCCATTCCCACTTTTATATTTGACACAGACCTCTTCGTTCCAGTCACCATGGCTTTTGTCTTTCTAACATTTATTTTCATCCCATACTCTTCAAAGCCCTTTCTCATTTTTTCTAACATTTTATTGATTTTCTTTTCAGATTCTGCAACAAGAACCGTGTCGTCTGCAAATTTTATGCATCTAATCATTCTACCTCCTACAAAAGTGCCATCATCATCATGTAGGCTCTTTTCCACTATCTCTTCTAGTAGACATTAAATAGTGTGGCGAGAGGTAGCATCCTTGTCGAACTCCCCTTCCAATTGCACTCTCTTCTGTCAGTTCTTCCCCTATCCTAACACTTACTTGTTGGTTCATGTATAAGTTTCTTAAGAGTCCTCTATCTTTCCATTCCAACCCTATCTTCGTTAGAACTCCCAACAACAATTTCCAATTCACGCGGTCAAAAGCCTTTTCTAGATCAATAAATACTACATACACCTCTTTCCCTTTTTCTATAAATCTTTCACCGATCCCCCTTAATAATCCAACTGCGTCTCTTGTGCCCTCACCTCTTCTGAACCCGAACTGCTCCTCCTCAACTTCTTCATTTGTTGTTCCATATAACCTTCTGTTCAGTATTCGGAGCAAAATTTTAGCTGTATGACATATGAGACTAATAGTTCTATAATCCTCACATCTCTTTGGGTTCGATTTTTTAGCCAACGGTATCATGATCGTCTTCAGGAAGTCTTTTGGACACTCCCCTGTCTCATGTATTTCATTGCATAGTCGGAACAATTCTTTCCCATATTTTTAATGAATTCGAGCTGAAATAGATTATTTATTTACGAACTGTATATAAATATAGTTTTAAGTAGCCCGTTATACCTATTGTTGGTTTCTCGTAACATAGACGCATAAGCTGTTTCTAATTTAGAAACTCTTAGAAACTATTTAGCTATATCTCTGAACTATTCATTGTACAGGATATCTAAAAATTCATTCACAAGATAAAGGCAAGGTTCTACAGACTACTTCGTCAGTTTCTTGAATGGCTGTGTTGTTCCGTCACTCAAAATATATTGGAGTATCATGTACCTTTTATTTATTTCGTGTAACGTTCTACAATGTTGTTTACTGAGAATTTTATCCTTACTTAAAGTATCGTATTTGCGTAGTAAATAACATGAAGGCAACGAAAAACAGTGGTGGATCTAGAAGGCAAAGACTGGGGGAGGATAGCAGCCAGAACTCAGACTGTGATAGGTATATCATGAGTTTACAATTGTTCATGGGTCCTGCAGAAGTTTCCATCTTAACTCGCCCCCGATGGATACTATGGCTAGATTGGGAGTTGACATTGTGGACCTCAAGTATTGTTTTACACATTGACTGAAACTATATTTCATGTTTCAAAATTTTCCCATAAAGAACAAATGGCAATTCTTACTATAAAATTTCAAAAATATATAAATAATATCTTCAATTATTTTTGTCGCTCAGAAAACTAGGGGGCCTAGACTCCCCGGCCCCAGTCTAGATCTACAACGTATGAAAAATATTTAAAAAATTAGAAAGAAGGCAGATACTATTGAATGTTACATGAAATTAAATTAATTTCTGGTTTTACATTATTTGATTATGTTCTCTGGACCAAAAGGACGGATGATTAATGAAAATAAATTATCCACAATTGGTGGGATGGTAATGTGCGAGGAAACAGCAGAGCCCCGAGGAAATCCATCTTTCACAACAAATCTACATTGTTTGGTATTCAACGACCCTCGCACCCAGGTGGGCACTCTACCACTGAGCCATTGCGTCCTCCAAATGTTAAGCCTAGAAGAGTCTCAGTAGTGAAACAAGTAGGAGTGTCACGTATACACCACGTAAAGAAGTTTGGTTTGTATCGGTTATATTTTCTCAATTAATGTTGTTACCAACGTAGAAGTACGTTTACTACTTCCGGTTTTAGACACTTTCCATATCTTATTTTCGATTATCACTTTCCACTCCGTCAGTCGTCCCCCCAAATTGCCAGTAACATCATGAGATCATTGGGAGGCCTAAGGTTGATGATCATGCCAAGTACTGGTTCAGTAGTTATTGCGTGATGCTATCACACACAAAATGGCATTTCCTTTTATATTATACCTACGTACAGTGGCGGATCCAGGATATGATCAAGGGAGAAGCTAAACATAGTTTGCCGCTTTATCCAGTGTAAAACAGGATTGAAGTCAATTTTATCCAGTGTACCTGAGTGTCAAGGAGGGGGCTATAGGCCGTATAGCCGCCCTTGAATCCGCCCTTGCCTACGTATATAGATAACCTGAGTTAGATACTAATTAGGGAACAAGAAGATGGTTGAATTCATCAAAAATATGTTTTAAGGTAACTCACATAAAAATAAAAATGTATCAGTAGGGTGCGTTTCCCTGAAAACCGTTCCTGGTCGTTGATGTTGAAATTGGCCAAGCATAAATTAGCGAAAAAAAAAAGAGGGAAAAAGTTTCTCCCTTCTATGCTCACAGTACCTATAGAGCAGTGTTTCTCAACCTAACTCCTATCACGACCCCCTTTTTATCATGTTCTCTTGCCAGCGACCCCCTTATAATCTGTCGTTTATATCATAATAACCTTGTGTGGGATTTTTAATATACCTATTGCGGAGATCTCACGATAGTCATTTGTTTCTATAATAATAGAATCAATTTCTTGTATAAAGTGGATACAGTAACTTCCTTGAAAAGTGAATGGATTAAAACCGACAAGTCCTTGCAACTGGTTTTCTGTAACGAAGACTTGGACAAGTTCTAGCTGAAGTGGAGAGAAAGAATATCGTAGTTTGATATCTGCTGCTTTAAAAGTAAGAATTCCATTTCGTACGTCTACTTGAAGAAAAGTAGCTTTTCTTCTATGTTAAGCATTAAAACAAAGACAAGAAATCGCTTATCACTTCAAAATGTGCTTCATGAAGATTGAACCGGACATTGTCACACTATGCTCAGACATCCCATTAGCTTACAATTTTAATTGTATTTTAATATGCAGGTTTTGCTGAATTTCTATTTTACTGCTATTTCAATATGCAGTTAGTTTCATATCGTACCTCTTTCATTTAAATTGATTTTTAAACAACTCTGCACCTGTTGAAAATATTTAGTAGGCCTATTTTTTGTTGTTCTTAACGTGAAATGAAATGAAGTCTTTCAGTTTTACGTCGAACGCTTATGTTAGATAGGCTAAAGGAGATGATGATGATGAGAAATGAAGGAAGTCGTGGAATGAAACCCACGCACACGGTGTTTGTCCACCACAAAGCTCATTTGTCGTGAACTGGGATCGAACCAAGGACCCCATGCACCAGAGGTGAACGCTCTACCACTGAGCCAACACGGTCCTTGTTCTTAACAGTATGTATAAAAATAAAAATATGCCTTTCAGAACAAAATTTAAAATAATATTATTAAACTATTATCCTGGATTAGATTCTAATTATATTTATCTCTTCCTCTTATCCGCGACCTCAGGTTGAGAAATTCCTGTACTATACTATTCAGAAGATCTCTAATAATTCTATTTTTGTCAGGAGCTTCCCTTCTCTTTCTTTGCTGCTTGGATGAACACTGAAGCTTTATGGAACGCCACCGGGAATCTAACCGACTATCACGTGCACTGAACATGATTGTTTGGTTATACAATGTGTCTAAAATGCATCTATTTTTGAATAATTTAGTGAACACTCAGCTGAGACCAGGATGTGCTTTTCCCTCCTCCTCTGCTTCTTTCATCAACAGATGAGCCCTTTGTTTCATGATTTGTGGTTGCCGCAGCCAGTTGGTCGCTGCTTCTGAGAAATGCACTCCTCTGGATATCTAAAGTAACACCTGACGATGCGTAATTGGCGTCGAGGGTTGTGAAGGGCCCTCGTGCGTCCATTGCTCAGAGTGATGAAACCTCTGTGACACAACACAACTCAAGATTGGATTGTTTTCGCATCTCCTCAATCAACGTGTTTGCTGACCAGATTACCATTCTCAAACACTGCACTGCATCACGAAATGATCGCCGTATGTATGCACGTGCGATTCTTCCACATCCGTCTCCACGAATGCTTTTACTAACAAATCCAAGATGGACGTTGTTATCAACATCTTTAGTTTTCTTCTAAAATTCAACAAATACTAGAACATTTTATGACATCATTAATTTCTCAGAAACCCAACAACATAAAAATTTCAACATATGGCGCCTTCTAGCCATGCTGATAACCCTTAGGGTGATGTCATGATTTTTAACTCTTTGTTGCCGTATACCACCAATTTCTGAACTTTTCTTAACACCTGGAATATGCATTGACCACACAGAGAAAAATCCGTTCTCCTAACAGCGGTATATTGTACAAATATACGGTATCCTCTTGCTTACTATAGAAATCAGTACGGAGCATATATTATCTTTATGCTACATAGGCACTGCCCTTAGATGTTACATCATGCCGTTGCAGGATGTCTGACATCTAACAGTTTTCCGTATATCACATGCATATAATTATGTTATCTTCGTCAGCTATATGTTATATACGTCCATTTGTATGTGAGATCCTGACCACCTACATTGTTTCATACAGAGAGAACGTATGGATGGAACACTTATACAGAAAGTATTATAAAACATGCGTTTTCAGTTATACGTCTGCTGTACGTTAAGTCCAAAAACTACAGGAATTAAGCATGTAACCTATCTTTTTAAGTACGCCACCTACAATTTTTTTTTCTCAGTGCAATTTCTGAACTTTTCTCAACGCCTGTAATATGCATTGAGTGGCTTTAGCATGTTGTAGTAATTGCCTGTAGTTATTTCTCGAAAGTCATGAGCTCGAGTCTAAGTTTGAAGAACTTCTCGGTTCTATCTGAGAAAAATAAATCAAAAAAAGCTTTTGAATTTGCTCTTCCTCCATTTTCCACTGAAACAAAACGACACACCATAATTGAAATAAAAAAGTGTATCCAGGATTTTTTTAAGGGGGAGTGCGCCAGTAACTACCAGACTAATCAATGACACTGAAACTCTTCCAAGTGACATGTGACAATATTCTTTACCCCTGACAACACTGATGCATAGAACGGAGGAAAATATTTTAGAAGGTTGCAAGTGTTATGCGTGTTATGTTATCTCTTCTTAGTTTCTGTTTTCTTCCCTACTTGACAAATATTGCTTTGCTTGGTGAATCCTTTTCCTTCAACCTTCAGAAAATCGACTTTAACTATTGCTTTTGCAAAGCCCGAAACAGAAACACGATAGCAGAAAGTTTCGGAAGGTGTTGCTATTTTTACAGCTAGCTTCTCATTTTCAATAGTGTATATTTACAACGATTGGGGGTGCACGTGCACCGGTGCACCCTCTAAATCTAGCCCTATATATATTAGATAAAGAACTATATATTTTTAGAGATAGTGGCTCAGTGATAGAGTGTTCACCTCTAGTACTTCGAGTCCCTGGTTCGATCCCAGCTCGAGCCAAGTGAGTTTTGTGGTGGACAAACACCGTGCTCGTGAGTTTTCTCGGGCGCCTCCTATTTCCTCCCATTTTATTCACTTCACTATTACATTCATTTCTCATTATTATCGTTTCCTTTAGCTTATCCGGCATAATCGTGGGACGTAAAATTAAAAGATTTCATTTTAGTTTTGTACAGAGTACATTTGAGATGAAAGGAAATCAACTTTTATTGCTGCTGCTGCTGTATGTTTATTATATTTCCTGTTACATGGTGTTTTTACCAGTTTCGTTCATTTCTTTGAAAGGTGAATATTTTTCAAACGTAATTCTTATCTTGCAATTTCTTTCCAAATATCTGACATTAAAGGTAAGATCGGCATGTAAAGGCAATAATAGCTTGAGTGAAGCATAAGTAGATATATCATTTGATTCTTACCTTTCTGTTCATGTTTCGTTCTTCTACAGATACAGTTCTTTTATTGTATTTTTTATACCTAATCCTTCAAAAAAAAAAAATTCATCCCATATTCAATGCTTTTGTTGTACTGCTTATGCATAATAGGTGGTTCCATCGGATCCGAACCCCTCCCAAAACTTGACAACTTGACTAACTTTTGAATATTTCCTTAACACAACCATACAACTATACTTGTTTAACAGAGAAATGATTAATGTACACTAAAGATATGATTCTACATCTGATCTGTACTTTTTTATATAGGAATAATCTAACTGTATCATTTTTTTCTGACAATAGATCTATAGGTGACAGTAATAACAATTACGTACCTCTTTCAGATGGAGAATAACTAGGGATGGGCAAAACCCGTTTTAAAAAACGGAAACCGGTTTCTAGAAGAACCGAAACCCGAAATCCGACATTTTGGTTTTCTCCAAAACCGGTTCGGTTTTCACCGAAACCAGTTTCGGTTTTCTCCAAAAACCGGTTCGGTTTTTCACGGAAACCGGCTCGGTGGTTTTCTTCAAAAACCGGTTTCGATTTCCTTCAAAATCGGTGCGTGAACCAGTTTCGGTGAAAACGTTTGAAAAACACATAAAACTATTTCTGTGGAAACGGATTCGGTTTCCGGAGAACAACGAAACACTATTCTGGTCAGAAATAGAACAAATTTTGAAAACACCGGAACCGGATTCGGTGAAAAACCAATAATCGGTTTCGGTGAAAACAGAACTAGTTTTTTGAAAATTTTCAATAGCCGGTTTCGGTTTTTCTAAAAACCGAAAAAAACGGTTTTTGTGCCCACATAGATACTGTATATTAAACCCCCAAAAAATTTTGGACCCCTCCCATTAAAAAAATTTGAATGCGCGGATGGGTGGTTCTATTGTTCTGTATAATTCTTGATTTATTTGAAATTTGTGTATATTCCGAGGCAGATCTGACACAAATATTTCCTAAAATTTCTCATAACGCTGCAGAATTGTGTTCAGAATGAGTAATTTTGCGTCAAATTCTGTCACTGGTAAGTTGCTTGACGGTTAACTCCATAATCCTTAATTTACAAGTATCTCAACTTCATAGGAAAGAAGCAGGCCTATATCTAGGGAGGTCTAGGGGGCCCGCCCCCGGCTGAATTTTTACTGACCCCTATATTTTCACGTTAGGCTTGCAAATGAACTATAATACGGTGGTCAACTATAATATGGTTGGATCACCCCCCCCCCCCACTAACTTCAGCCAGGCCTCCCTACATTTTTGGGCTGGCTACCGGTCTGGAAAGAAGGAAAAATATTTATTTCAACTTTCAGTAACTGTTAGCAATTAGATATTGGAAAACTGTTAAGAAAACCAAATTTAAAAAAAAGTTACTAGAAGTTTTCTTTGTTATTATTATTATTAGGGATTGTATTTCAATGGACATGGCACTTATGGCCTTTTAATCCCTTCACTGAAACTCATCTCAACAACATAACACAGGAACAATCAAAACTAATTCATTGTTTCGGTTTAATTGTTGCGAAATAGTTCTAAAAGTGTAACCATATTTAGAATTTAGCATTAATATTTGTGTGAGCGGGTCGAAGGCAGGGGCGGATCCAGGACCGACTTCTGGTGGGTCGGTGGATTGTTATACTGCTACTTTTAAGGGCTCCAAACCAGGTCCGTATCCACGGGGGGCAAGGAGCCTCGCTAAACTTTGGCTGGCCCCCATAAAATGTCACGGTAGACTTGCAAATGAACTATAATATTGTGATGAAGTATAATATGATTGGATCGGGCCCCCCTAACTTCTACCGGCCCACCCTGAATTTTGGGGCTGGCTACGGGCCTGCTCCAAACTTTGGGATGGGTTTTATTTATATATATAATATAAGAAAGTTTCATCTTCTGAGGGGGGCGATCGGGACAATCGCCCCCCCTCCTGGATCCGCCCCTGGGCGAAGGCTTCGAAAGAATAACTAACGGATCATGAAGATATCGCAGCGATGCTTCGTTCCCTTGAATTTATTGCGAACAAAAAATCGTGCAACTTTGAGGAACGAAATAGTGAATTCAGAAAAGCCATATCACAAAATCTGTTACAATATATTTTTTTAAAAAAAAATCTAATGGACAAAAAGAGAAAAAAAGGTTTTTGAAATTCTCTAGTTCATGTAATAGTATCATCTGTTTGTTTGATATCTGTGTAAAATGTCTGACAAATATACGAATAATTACAGTGACTAACGCTTCTTAATTACTTTCTGTTTCTGAGAGGGAACATGAATAAGTTCTGTGCATTGAAAACTTTGTCCACCATTCTTAGTGGAAAGAGAACTTCAGTCACAGAGCATGTAACAAAATGGCAGGCTGGACCGGTCGTAGGCAATTTGTCACCTCATGCATTGGCATTATTTGCTGTGCTTCGTTTCTTCAGAAATAAGTATACTACCCCATCATGAACAACGACGAGGAGGGAAAGTGTACTTGCACTCAGAAAGGTCTAAACACTACATATACAATCTTGTTATGTCTGTTTTCTTCTTTAAATAATAATATATTATGTTAGTGGAAGATAAAGCAAAGACATCTCCAGAGGAGAGATGGTAATCCTTTTTATAGAATTCAATATCGAGCTTCAATCTTCATATGTCAGTTTGCAATTATAGTGCAACTAACTCTTTTATCTTTATTTCTGAATTTTTCTTTCTATACATCTGTTTAAAAAAATAAGAAACTTGTTTCTAGCTTCAATGATAAGGAACTTGTTTGTGGCAAAGACAAGACTAGTTTTCATATCAAAACTTATCACTAACTAAATAGAACAGGTGTTTGCTACTATTCGAAGATTGAGTTCTTGTATTTGACAACGATCAAGCAATTCATACTGGAATTTGTTTGATCATTTGGTTTAGCACTGTTCATGTGACCTTAAACTAATGCGACCTAAACATAATTTATGAATGTAGTATTGAAATATAAGGTCAGCTTAGTAAATCTAAGTATCACTATCATGAAATCTGTTTCGAACATGAAACACTTATTTTAAATAATAGGGTAGAAGGGGGAATTGGGTTGAGTGGGTAGTTGGGCGGAAAACTTTTTAAAAATTTATATTTTGCATTTCAATATATTTTTATGGAAATTTAATTACACTCAAATGTTACTTGGGTAGATGTTAATCAGAAAAAAAGCTTTGATGAATTTTGAGAGGGTGTAATATTGAGCAAAAAAAAAGAAGAAGAAGAAGAAGAAGAACTGATTTGATTGAGAAATAACATATTTGAAACCGAGTTTCAGGTTTGTGTGTGTTTTGGTTTGACTCACAATAAATCGCGCATCTGTTTTTTTTTTTTTTTTTTAGCTAGATTTTTTACTGCTTCTTAAAAACATTCTAAAGATGCTGCCATGAAGAGCAGCAATCTTGAATCCTCACTGTGAGGCACTTAAAATTTTGTTAAAATTTGTATCTCCCACGGGGTAATTGAGTGAATGATGTGGAGGTAAATGGGTGGAATGCCTTAAATGAACATTTTTTTGCTTATAATTCATTTAAATGCAGTGCTATCTTTGCCTTTTGTTCTGTACACTTTAGTTTCATAGTGCATTGGGCTTATTAAGCTATTTTGAAAAGAATCTGGTAATCTTAAGATAAAATGTTAAATATCTATTAAATATATTTTTGTCTGCAGAGGAGAGTGAAGTTAGTAGTTACATGAATGGTTTAGCAGAATAAAAAAAAATTGGCGCGTAGCCATTTTCCATTCAGGAATTTCCAATCCTCTTCTTTATAGCTTCCACTTTGTTCAATAATCGTGTTGCTTGATCAGCTTACCTCAGATGAAACAAGACAAGAACATAAATAATGTTTGCAATCAATGTTATTTACGATGGATCTTCGTCTATTCTACAAAACCTACCTTACAAGCTTTTTCATTGGCTTCTAGGTCTGAACAGGACACAAGTCCCTGAACCTTCCAAAATAATCTCGTTGTCGCATAGGTCAGTTTTCGTTTTAAGGTTTTCCGGAGGCTTTCTATCTTTAATAGTGGCATAATTGCTTTTCCCCTTTCACCCTCACAACACTAATTTTTTTTTCTATATTATTTTAAAAATTAGTACCAGTATAGTGATTTAAGACTTGATTCTGTTGATTAAAAAAGCAGTTAATATTCAATGCAGTAACTAATTGCAGTGTTTTTTGCAAACGTTTAGGGGAATCCTCGAATGCGTTCAAGAGAAAATGGAAGAACACGACGCTATCCTGCAATTGTATTTAAAACCAACGATCCACAGGCTTTCCAGCCATACGATATTTATCGTGATATACGATCATTTAAGCCTTAATGCTAAATACGATAATGCTCTTGTGATCATAGGTGAATATACGATAATTCTTGAGCGCACTTTTTTTTAAGTTTTTTTAAATATGAGAATAAATTGTAGATGTGCAAGAAACTTCCACTGAGGTCTTCAACAGTTATTCCCGCTAAAATAAATCAAGCACGATTTGAAGATTGGCAAATGGCAACTCTGCAATGCCCTTGCCCTAGTAGCAGAGACACCTTGTAAATCGCTCGCTGTAATCTTGAAATGCAAGTCGACCAAGCTTGCATCCAGTTTGGTTGGAAAACGTGCAGGCATACCGCAAGCTGGATTCCAGTAACGAAGTTACATGGGGGCAACCTTGCATTCAGTGTTACATTCAAGCTTGACACAAGTATTTTACAAGCCAAGTCAAGTCAATGACCAATGAACGGCCAGTGATGCTATGACCTTCTGCGAAGAGTCTAAAGCATCGTTTGCAAGTAGAACAAAAGGAAGATTGTACGAAAGCATGCGTTTCAAGTGCAAGCGTAGAAAGCCAAAAAAGCCAAGCACGCAAACAACCAAAAGTTATCTTGCTACTAGAGCGTGATATTAGATGAATATACGATAATTTTAGGACGGACACTATCTTGCAGTTTTTGAATGTGCAAATAATTTATAGATGTGCAAAAGACACACACACGGAGGTACTTCAATAGTTATTCCTGCTTTTAAAATAGATCAATGATGATTTGGGAATTGGTAAATGACAACCCTGCATTCACTCTTTAAATTTAATTACGTTTACTACAGGATGTAAATATTGTTGTTGTTCAGAGTATTGTTAATGAGGATTTTTTTTAAATGATGAGGACAGAGAGTTCGAAACTGAAAATTGCTAAATAAGTTTATTACATTTTGTTGGAATTATGTATTGTTGCTTTAGTAGTAGTGTTATTTTTGTTTCTCCAATTATCATAACGAATGCACTTTTTCTTTTTTTTTTTGTAATATATGATCATTTTAAAGACAAAATTCCATAATTTTGTTCTCATAGGTTGGCAACTCTGGGTCTCCGTCTTCTTTCAAATCAGTGCACAAATATATATATATATATATATATAGATAGATAGATAGATAGATAGATAGATAGATAAAATAATGTAATAATTTATCCGGATAAGTTCTTAGTGAATGCAAAATTCCTCATGAAAAGTGATATCTATGGCTTAAAAACTTTAAAAATATGGCTTCATTTATGACCTTCAAAATGACAAAAGCAGGCCCCTCTAAAATTTTTACTGTCCATATAAAATTTTCACGGTAGGCTTGCAAATGAAATATAATAATATGGTGATTAACTAAATATGGTTGGATTGAGTCCCTCCTAATTTCTACCGGGCCCCCAACATTTTTTGGACAGGCTACAGGCCTGGACAGAACGTTACCTAAAGTGTGACAGGATGACTCAGAAAAATAAATATTTCTTTAAAGGAAAATTCCTAGGAATATCATTATATTGAAAAAGTTTACGAAGTTATTTCGTTCTAATAAACTCTGAAACATAGATTACAGCGCACTTATGACCCCATAACATTAGACGAATGAAGCTCTCCTCTCGTTGGATATACTGGAAAAAATAATTGTAAGTAATAAATAGGGCAACCAAAAAGCATAACAGCAATTTACACATATGGTTGGTACCTTCAACATGGTTGTAGTTGTCTAAGGGATCAGAAGAAGCTAATTCTAAAAGCATAATAAAGCATAATTTTAGAAAATAAAGGATAAAGCATAATTTAAAATATATAGCACAATTCTTGGAATATTCTGTTTAACTGCAAGTTTAACATACTGTATTAATGTTTTGAAAACCATTATTAACAGTGCAAAACCTTTGAGAACATAACAATGCAACAATGAAAAGCTAATTTTCATTTCTGTAAACTTTTCGGTGTAATCCTTTTGAAGTGGAGAAAATAAAAAAGAAAAAGAAGAAGAAAACTTTCCGCCAACAATGAATAAACAATAGTTTTATTCTAAGTGAAACTGCGCAATTATGTATGATGATTCGAAAGGTCCAAAAATTGCACAAGAACTATACATGCACCTCTTGATCTTGAGCACTTTAGGTGGCATCTTTCACTTTCCCTTTCGTCATATATGCACCTCTTGATCTTGAGCACTTTAGGTGGCATCTTTCACTTTCCCTTTCGTCATATATGCACCTCTAGGGCGCACACAAGTGATAAAAAACTGATTCGAGTAAAGGATATTTCTTTACAGGTGCATTAAGTAGAAAGTTCATTAAATATGAAAGAAATTGGTTGCATAAAATATTAATGAATAGATCAAGATATTTAGAATATTTAATATATAGTAAATATTATACATTATACACGATTTATGTTAAACAATGATTGAAATTAATAATAAAGCATAATTTAGAAAAACATAAAGCATAATTAAGCCAAAAAAATAAAGCATAATGTGGGTTGCTCTAGTAATAAGTGAAGCTCGTTTAAGATATGACTAAAAATTTGCTTTTATATCATTTCGGGGTGAAAAGAACTATTACGAAAATACTGAGAATCTGAATTGAGCACAAAAGATATATGGTCCCGGGAGGAATTTTGTAACTCCAGGGATGGATTTCCCCCGGGCCATCCTCTGAAATTTTCACTGTTTACGTGATTTCATAAGCCAAAAGTAGTTTACGGTCTAAGTCGGGACTCTATTGGAAGCAATTGATCCAATCTACTTAAGTTCGACCTTAAGGTGGATCACCACCCGGAAGTCAGTACGTATTTTAGCTTATTGCCTTAACTACTGTGCAATGAAACGTTACGTATTATAAATATTGTACTATAAGGCAATAGTTATGTTTCAGCTACAGCACAGGACACTGATTTATTTGATTGTGTCTTTTGATATCGAAAAAGGTAACAAATAAAAGAAAATATTTGATTCGTTTTACAATGAGCACACCAGATGGCACTTGCTGTTAGATCTTACTAAAAGTGCTCAGTTTTACGAAATGTTTATTTGTATGTGTAAAGTATTTTAAAATAACGATCTTATTACGAAATAGATACATTGTTTGACCGTTTCACGTGTTATGTTTCACATTTTATTTAAATATTAATTTACATTTAAGGAAATAGATTTTGAGAAGAAACTTGCGCAGAACGCCATAATGCGTTGTTGCTAAATTTGTACGTTTAATTCCTGAATTCTAGCGTTGCAGTTCGAGAAGCGAAACTTAGCTGTGGATTCCGGTAAGGATCTAAAATTAATTTCTCCAGTAAGAATCCAAACAGAATTCCATGATAACTTCCTTTATTATCTGGCATAAGTAAACACTGGACACTATCTGGCAACAGTATTTAGCATAGCACCCAGAACAGCTGGTGATCCACCTGAAAGACACACAACCTCAAACTCAATGAGGGAGTCGCGCTGGCTCAGTGGTAGAGTTCTTATCTCAGATGCGTGGGGTCTCTGTTCAATCCCGGGCCAAGTTAATTCGTAGTGGACAACATCATGTCGGTGGATTTGCTCGGGTTCTCCCTTTCCTCCCATATTCTCATTCCACCAATTCTTCCATCATCATCATCCTCCTCCTCCTCCTCCTCATCATCATCATCATTCACTTGCCTTAATCATCATCCCTCACAGCCTGACAGGGCATAATCGTGGGACGTTAAACTGAAAGATTTCATTTCATTCTCAAACTTAATGAATCTCTCAGTGGGAAGAAATTGCATTCAATTTTGTGCAAAGCCGCAATTCGCTTTTCTTTTTAAAAAAATGAAACGAAAACAAATAACATTTGTCGATCTAAATTCATTTAACACAAATCATGCTTTCAACAGATTGCATGACATTCTGTACATGTCGAGAAACTATAAACAAGCAGAGATTTACGATCATAATAAACGATATAGAAATTCAGTCCATAGCTCAAAATGGTAACACAATAATTATTATGTCAAGTTCATGGATTGCTTTAATTCAGCTGATAAACTCTGACCTTTTCCTAGAAAATTTCATTCATTGATTTAATGTGAAATGTCATATTTCTTTCTAAATTTTAACTCTAATTTTAAACATAAAATATAATAAAATAAAAAGGTAATTTTTAAAAATCACACTATCTTTTTTTTTAAAAAAAAAAAGAATTACACTAAAATTTAAAAAATTAATACAAATCGTAATATTTTTTTTAAAAAAAGTAACTCCATTGTCAAGAAAATTACTTTTAAAAAATCTATTTATGCATATCTAAATAGAAAAGTATGGGGAGTAATCTCTTGTACAATCAAGTAATAAGCACCCCAATTAAATTTTCAATACTCATGTAATAAGCACCCCAATCAAAAAATTACCAAGTGCATACTTTATTGGTCAATAAGGCGTTATATTACCATGGGCACGGATTACAGCTTTGATTTTCTGTTACATGTTCTCAGTAACGTTATGGGAGAGAATGACGTTCAAGTTCAGTTTGACCCATTCCTACAACGACTGGTCCTGCAAAGCTATCAGCTTGAGGACTGATGATGTCTCCCCTTCATGGCTTGTTCCAACATGTTCCAAATTTTCTTGATAACATTGAGATCAGGTGAATTCGCGGGCCTGATGAGATGTGGGATGTCCATCTCATGTTCAGCAAACCATTCCCGCTCAATTTTGGCTCGGTAAACGGTGCAGTTATCGTCAATTGATACTGGGATTCTGGGATGTGACCATCCCCCAGAAAATAAACAAAGGCATTATTTAGAATGGACACACAATCCACAGTCTTCATGCGGTTGAGCACTACTATCAAGGGACCCACACCAGCACTCGGAATATATCCCCAGCACACCCTTAGCTTTGTAGGTTTCTCTGGCCCATCGCATCACTCTGGAGTGACCGTCATTGAAATAGAGGCAGAACTGGAATTCGTCTGGCCACAGGATGTGCCGCCACTGGTCTCTAGTCCTGTGGCGTTATTTCCTCGTTCATAACATGCGATTTTTCTTATGTATAAGAGTCATCCTGGTGCATACTCTGGCAACACGACCAAATATGTCTACACCATGCAGTTCTCGTTGCAAAGTATGCACCGGTCGGGTTAGGAACCGTTTAGAGGTCGCTAATCTTCCCAGGTGTCTACGGTCGCGCTCGGACATGATGCGCTTCCTGTCACTGTTGCTCCGCAATGCTTTGTTTCTGACAGACGTTCCCCATTTTGCATGGACAGTACTGATCATGTAGTTGGACACGACAACGAACTGCGCCATCTCTCCCAGGGTATGGCCATGTTCACGACCGAAGACACTGGCTCCCTTTTGTCACTTGGTCACATCCCTTCTTCGACCCCTGGTTCAACCTGTAATGAAATGATACCGGATCAGCATGCGCGATTTACCAACCGCAAATTGTCACAAATAACGTACAAAACTGACATTCGTGGTATCTACGAACATATTGCTATGCCAAGCGACTTTCCACAAAGTCACTAGAATTCCAATACTTTGTACTATTTTGTTCGGGATACTTATTATGTGTAAGTATATCTAAATTTATATCAAAAGTAAAAAAGAATGCTATATTATAATAGTATTACGCAGTATATTGAGATACGTGTCTCTAAACTATTTTGTTTAGCAAGAATAAAATAAGGTCAATATGATACAACGTTACATTAGAATATACTGACATTTAATATTTCATTCATTATGACTTATATGGTAGTGCGTAATGTTATTTCATACCATGAAATGCTATTTACAGTAATAGCATTTTATCATATTGTGTACATATTATATAGTAATAATAAAAAGTAACGTTATTTTGTAGTATTACATCAGTATTGAAGATTTTGTAAATTGATTGTATGGGGGCGCTTGCTATGCTTTTCTTTGTAGTGATACATAAATAGATTTTTTAAAGTAATTTTCTTGACAACGGAATTATTTTTTTACTTTTTACTTTCTGTTTTATTTTTAGAGGAAAGCGTATTTTTTAAAAAATGTCTTTTTTATTTTACTTTTAAATATTACCCCTTTTCACCCCAATTCCCTTAAACCCATGTCTAAGGGGAGGAACTTGGACTTAAACGATATCATGAGTGTCACTATTCATCTCAGCGACTCCCAAAACTATGGAATGAATACTAATTTCTCTCATTTTACATTATCTCTACATGACATCTTTACATTATCTTTACTTCCACTTACTTTCTTAGAGGTGCTATGAAAAATTTACCCCCACTAATGGTTGATCTTGTACTTAAATAGCATTGAAAGTGTCACTTTTAATCTCATCAACCCTAAGAACTATGGATATTTGACACTAGCATCGGTCGTTTTCAATAATTTTTACATATCATCCCTTCTCATCTCACCCCTGGATGCTAGAGATGGCTTATTTCCCCGGTATTTATTTCGAGATTGTAAGTCAAATGAGTAGAGCCCTTTTTATTTCAAGTGTGCCTTCGGAAAATATGTGAAACGAACTTCGGATCCAACCCCCGCCAACCTCTGACGGAGGAAATCCTCCCTTTGTCACCGTGTGCGTGGGTTTTCTCGTGGTTCTCCTGTTTTCTCCCACTTCCTTCATTCCACCATTTCATTCATTACTCATCATCACCGTCTCCTTTAGCCTAACCGGCATAACCGTGGGACTTAAAACTGAAAGATTTCATTTTTTTCCCTCCCTTTGTTTTGGGGAAAGAAGTGAATGAGCTCCGCTGTGTTGCCAATTTGTCACTCAGTAGTTCGGTCTTGACGAGTGAAGATCGTAGGCTACTTAAAGTGGCCAACAAGACAAAGCACAGCGAAGTCCGTGATATAATTCATTGTGGTAACGCTTCCGCATCCAGCAATTGAAAGATCTCGTTTGCAGCAACTTGTCCCTCCTCTTTCGAGAAAGATACGGGAAATCACACGTCGACAGCAGCGGCAGCAGAGGCACACTTGAAATAGAATGGCTTTACGAAGTTTGGGAAGTTGCTCAAGGGGTTCCAGAGTTATGCTGGAACATATATACATTTTTATAGATATAAGATGCTCCCTTCTCCCCCCACTTAAAACGAAAATTTTTAAAAACAGTGGGACACGGGTCTGTTTACTTTTAATAAAGAGTTTGTATACTGAGTTTGAAGTTCATAGCTTTGAGGAGTTAAGGAGATACTACTTTTTTTTTGCATGAATTATGACCCCCGCTCCTCCCCTTAGAATATGCATTTTAATAAAAGTAACATAATAGACAATAATTTCTAGGTAAGTGATAAGTATATCCAAGAAATAATTTCAATCCGTTCACTCGTTTTCCCTTGATTCCATCACGAACAAAAACACTTTCATTTTTGAATAATAGAGGATTATGGTCCATCTCCGGACGACCCAACTAAAAATTACTGTTATTATAAATATATACGAGGGCAATTCGGAAAACTTTTTTTTTTTTTTTTTTTTTTTTACAAAGGTTGATTTCGAAATATAACTCTTAGGCAGTCTCTACCCTTTTGACTGGTTGAATTGTAGTTTAGTGTCCCTTTCAGGACCGAGGCTATGTACAACGTGGACCTACAACTTAACGTAGGATTCGAACCACTAACCTCCCACTGGAAAACATTCTTAAGTTTCCCGCGTCAAAGCACGTACGCTATAGCCACGAGGGAGGTCTCTCTCTGCCATATTAAAATAATAAATGCTGGTATTGGTTCCAAGACAGACTATATATGTTTCTCTTTAAATAATTTTAAATAATCTACTAGACGAAATTTTTCGAAACATTCGAGATGAGGCATTTCACGAGAGGTTGTGTCGAATTTTCGTGACGAGTCAGGCATTAGCCTTATGGACTCTTCTCCTGTACGCATCCCTAGTCAAAAGATATGTGAGAGAAGTTGAGAATAATGCTGGGCAGAGCGTCACTTCTATGCTCAGAACTCGTGGAAGTGTGAAATGTTATCTCTACCCCACCGTCCGTACCAGGGGGATCTTTAATCTAATCAATGTATGAGTTCTTGCCCCATCTTCTGAGAGTCTAGTCTCCTAATCAATACATACATAAAATAAGTAAAAAAATATGTAATTTGAAACACCTTAAAGAAATATGAACACATTTAAGTTATGTAATCTTTCATAAGATTCTCAAAACAAACAGTAAAAAATGAAATGAAATTTTTAGTTTAACGTCCCACGATTATGCCGGTTAGGCTAAAGGAGACGGTGATGATGAGAAATGAGTGAAATGAAGAAAGTGGGAGGAAACGGGAGAATCCCAAGAAAACCCAAGAGCACGGTGTTTGTCCACCACAAAGTCCACACGGCGCGAGCTGGGATCGAACCAGGGACCCCAAGCACCGGAGGTGAACGTTCTACCACTGAGCCACCGCGGCCCCCTCAAAACAAACAGTATTTGGATGATGATCAGGTTTTGGATTTCTTTTGAAGACGCCTGTAGTTCAGTTAGTTACAAAAGTCAAAAATGATTTGATGAGTCAAAAGACATCTAAAAGACTCTAGACAACTTCTTGGATATTAAACCTAAAACTCAACCACAATAGGTTTGTCGGTGCCAGTGTTGAGTTTAATTGTTCGTAGCCGATGCTGCTGTTGCGCTCCATTAAATTTCTCGGTACGTTTGCCCTGTGAGATGAATGGGAAAAACTTCTGTTGATGATCAAATCATCCGGCAGCTATTCCGAGTTCCCTTTGCTTTACACGATTCCCATAGAGACAGGTAGGACAGTGACATCGCCTCCTCATTTAGAGAGCCACGGCATTAGTGGAGTTCCTGTCTTCATCCTTTTGACCTTTGTCTCGAAGACGCTTTTAACTGTTGATCGAGTTACTTTGTAGGTAGAAGGAGAAACTGCATGGCTTAAATGGATCTTATCATCTGCATGCACAGGTGCGCATCTTCTCTCTTTAGAATTACGTTAATCATGATAATACTCTTTTCTTCAGAGCCTCAGATCGTTGTGACTGCGCCAACAAATGGGATTTTCACATGTGTCGCTTTCTTTCTATCTAGACACAGTTACAACCCGAATGCCCCCCTCCCCCTTCATCTACAGTCTTGGCTTTCAACTCATTTTCACTTTTTTTTTTTTCCTTATGGATACACGATGGTTTAAACTCTGTGGATATATGAGCTCAACGCATTTGAATTTAGACTCTTCCACCTGGGGATACTTTTTAGTTCCGAGGGTGGGAGATACATGCTTAGATTGGCTATTAGTGTCCCTTTCAGTCCCAAGATCACATGAAACGAGGGCCTACAGCTTAAGACGAAATTCGAACCGTCGTAATGCATTCAAATTTTAAGTATTTTCTAACGGGAATCGCACCCGAGACCCCGATCACCAAAGGTGCACACGCCAGTAACTAGAGTATAAGGGAGAGCAACTGGGAGGAGAGATTTGACTTCATTTTGTTTTAGCTTCTCTTTCAGCAGCGAGGCTATATGAGACGTAGATCTACTGATTAACGTGAAATCCAAACCACATGAGCTCCCGTCGGAATCGAACCTGGGTCTCCTACGCCAAAGGCGTGTATGCTAAGATCTTAGCCAGGTAGAAGCTCAGCGAGGAGACAAATAAATTTGCGAGTGTAAAGCTGCCGCTCTCACTAAGATGAAAACTGAATTGCACATGTTCGTTTATCTGTCCTGTTTCTTTTTCGATTGTAACAAGGTCTCAAAAACGTCCCTAATCTGTGTTCGCATACATTTACGCATACTCACCTGTCCTCAGGATGGGCCCACAAGGATGAGGATGAGAGATAAGCTCATGACTCAAAGTGCGCCATTGCTTTCGAGGTTGATGACGATTATCCCCGAAACATCTAAATAATAAAGCAACTCTGTGTGGAAAAGTATTAATTTATGAAATAAACAAGTTAATTTCGTTTCACAATATGAAACTACGGTAGATATCCAAACTATGTAAATTCAATATTCAAACTTGAAGTAGTACATCTGTAACCAGGGCCGGATTTAGGGGGTGCACCGGTGCATGCATCCCCCCCCCCTCGTGGTAAATATACATTTTCTAAAATGAGAAACTAGCTGTGAAAAAAGGAACACTTTCCGAAACTTTCTGCCATAATATTTCCGTTTGGGGCTTAAAAGAAAGCATAGCTTTACGAAAGCAATAGTTTAAGCCGATTTTCTAAAGGTTGAAGGAAAAGGATTCACCAGGCAAATCAATGTAACATTTCTCAAGTACGGAAGAAAACGAAAGCCAGGAGGTGAGAACATTTTCCTGCTTAACACTTTGCCACCCTCTGTAAAATACTCCCACCCCCTCCGCTCTATGCATCAGCATTGTCAGGGGTAAAGAATATTGTCACATGTCACTACAAGGAGTTTCAGTGTGATTGGTTATTTTGGGAATTATTGGTGCACCCCCCTCAGAGAATCCTGCATTCAGCCCTGTCTGTATCTACTGATTATATTAGAGGAAGAAGGTCAAAGATAGAGACTACTCAATCCATGCCAAAAAGCCATTTGTCGCTATCTCCCACGATTTTAGGGGGTCATAATGGCTTAGTGAAAGAGCTCTTTACCTTTGGTTCATCGGATCCTTTGTTCGATCCTCGGCCAAGTAATTTTGTGCAGGAGACAACATAGTGTCCATGAGTTTTCTCGTGATACTCCCATTTCCTCCCACTTTCTCATTCCATCATTGTTCACTTACTTCCTCAACGGCATAACGTATAACGTTAAACTCAAAGATTTTCAATGGACAGTAATATTGAAGTTGGAAGTGGTAGGGTAGGTGGGGGAAATCGGATCAGTCAAAAACAACCCTTGTGATTGGACGTTAAAAGAATACTTTTTGCGTTGACGTGGGGCGCATTGTAGTGCGACATCTCAGAAGAAATGGGTACTAACGGAAAACACTGTTGATTTGGCACCAGAAGAGTTCCAGACAGGATTGTTTAGGGACATGTGTTTTTTGAATGGCAAAAAATGAAAAAAAAAAAAAAAAAAAAAAGCAAATGTAACTTTTCATTGTTGCAAAATAAGCTTTTTCTAACTGTGTAAGGATACTATTTGGTTTTCAATACTATTATTTCATTGACATGAATGCATCATTAGGCTGTACAGTGTCCCACATATGTACCTGGACCCCAAGTAATGGAATTATAACGGTCAGGGGTCCAGGTACTTATGTGGGTGACTGTACAACAAGTTGTGCAAAAATTACTAAGCGTACTGTGTAAAAAAGGAAAAAGAAGAAAAGTGCAGTTTGAGGAAAAATCGAATCACTGAATTTGTAATTTGCATTAGATGTTTGTAAGAAGATTGGGGAAGTATTGAAACTACCTGTCTCTATATATATATCGTTTTATTTTTATTTTTTAAGAAAACTCTCTTATATGATTTTACTGTGATCATAGGGGACACTGTGGCTCAGTGGTAGAGCATTCGCCTCTGGTTCCAAGAGTCCCTAGTTCAATCCCAGAGCAAGCGATGACAAATATGCAACGTGGAGAGAACGTGACGGTACTAACTTGTGTGTGAGCATCAGGAGTTTTACTTTCCTTGTTATTTTCAAGGGCAAGAGACTGAAAGTTGAATATCGCGATGGTATGCTACCAGGATCCGACGTGTGTATGACAGAATCAGGATGGGTGAACGAGGAGGCTTTCATGAAATGGGTGGAACATGTCCACAAACATCGAAGTCCTGGTAAAGTTGTTTTAATTATGGACGGACATGGTTCGCACACATCCCTGTCTGTAGCAGACATGTGTGAAAAATATGATATAGAAGTGTTGTTGGCACCTCACACAACACATGTTTTGCAGCCGCTTGGTTTTCGTGTTTTAAGCCATTAAAGGCATATTTCATTCAACAGCCAACAAAAAAGGTTTATTTGCAGCATTTGCATATCACAACCATTATCCGATCTGGTGATCCGATTTACGCATGAGGTGATCCGATTTACCCCATAACGTTGGGGTAAATCGGATCTATCTATCTTTTGTTACATAGTGAAATTTTGGGGGTAAAAACTAAAATTTAAAAATTTTTCATTACAGTCTATTAGATGAAGGTTCACTTATTATTATAGATGTACTTTTCGTTTAAATAAATGCATATTAAACTTCCAATTTGACGTTTTCTGTAAAGGTGATCCGATTTTCCCCCACCTACCCTAATTGATGTCTAGCTTCTGGTTGCAAAAGAAGAATAAGATCAGAAGTGAAACATACTCTTATAGACTGAATCCATATCAAAATGTTGCTTGTCGCTCTATATTGGCGTTCTATAAACTATGCGATCAATGCAGTGACCGAAAATCGTAAATTTTCACCACTTTTAGTTTGAGCAGTTAGGTACAAGGCGAGACAAAATTCATTATTTGGACGCTGCGTTTGTCGGAAAACAGATTTTTGATGTTTTTTTACTCGATGAAAATCAGTACTGGAACCGGAACTAACAGTGACTTTGAACCATTTTCGGTTTCTGTAGGGTGTTGCTGATAGTTTTGATATGTTATCTTCAGCCGCTGAATCGCTTGCATAAAAAAAAAAAAAAAAAAAAATCTTCCTAAATGTTACCACTTTTGTCTTATGGTGATAAACGTTCAATCTGGAAATGGTTAATTTAAGCCACTTTCAGTTGGAGTAGAGAGGTAACAGAGGAGATGGAACCTATTTTTGGGAGGCTGAATCGATTGCAAAAACCACATCTCCGCATCAGTATTGAAACCAGATGAACCATTTCCGGTTTTGGTAGAATGTTGTGGATATTCGTGGTATGTTGCTTTGAGACTCCGAATTGTTTTCATAAAACCAGTTCTTACTATCTGCTACCGTTTCCGTTCTATAGTGATACACATTAAAACCGGACATGGCTAATTTGAACTACTTCCGGTTTCAATAGACCATTAACATAGGAGATGGAACCTATCGTTGGGACCCTGAATCGATTGCAAAAATCCGCTTCTTGATAAATCTTACTGTTTTTTCTCTGATAACTGTCGGTAGATGAACGGATGGAGATAGTCGTTCAATAAGACTTCCGACGTTTAAGCATAACATAGTTTGAAAGTCTAAAACTCTCTTTAACCAAGGGAAAAGGACTTGTTAAAATTCAGAACCAAACATTCAGTAAGTTTAAAAGTGGTCCTGCTTTGTTTGGAATTAGAAGGGTATATCAGGTCAGGGCGTATTATTTACTGACATGAATCGTGGATAGTGTATTCGGTAATGCTTAATGAAGGGCGCAAAATTTGAATCAGACGCAGTCGCCAATGCAAAAATGATGATTGCCAGTATCTCTCACGCCCAAACTATAAGAGGCCTTTTCTAGCCCACGGCCTTTAGTTCGACAAAGAAAGAGACTGCATTAGGCCATAAAATTTCAAAAACAAACAATTAGGTTCAGAGTAATCAATTTGTATTGGACAATTCATATACATGTTAAAAAAATATCTTAAGACTCCACGTTTGTGTGACGCTCTCTTCTGTACTGAAGTACCAGATGTCGATTGCAGTTTTCTGATCAAAGTCCTTAAGTGAAGGGCCATTCATGGAAATTGTCAGCAAATCATCCAGTGTGTCAGTCTTCAGTGAATTCCTTTAGGCAGTCTTAACTCTGCTTTCGTACATGAAGCAGTATTCACAGGTAAAACTGCACAAAATATGACAATTGGAAGTAAATTCGGGAATGCCGTAATGAAGTTTTCACTGTAAATCTTTTCCAATGTCTGATTCAACGTTAAATAAGAAAACAAAAATTCTGAAGACTTAGCATTTCGTGTTTTCTCTTACTCAGTGGCAATTATTTTCCTGCAAAACAGAAGCTGCGCAGCCCTGTGAGTTTAGACAGAAACCGTTTCTACTGAACACTGGTAGCCAGCTCTAAATTTCTAGTCGCCAATGGCGACCGGAAACTTGCAATCTGGCCTAATGCTTCACCCTCCTAATTGAGCAGCCCGGGTTTGATTTCCGATGAATGCGCTGAATTTCTTTTCGTTCTGCCTTGTTGCAATGCAGATCTGAAGTTTACTTGGTCTCTTTAACCTTTCTACGTTCGCCAGGGATTTGAACGAAATTTTAGATTATCACGTTGGAAATCCTGGTGACTCTCCTAATTATCACAGAGTCATGATTCATACATCATTGGAAAATTTATGAAACACAAATTTCAATGAGGTGAAATTTGTGCAATTTCCGCTCTATTGATAGAAAGAGAAGAAGAAAGGAAAATCCTTAAAAAAAAAAAAAAAAAAAAAACGTGAGAAAACAGAATTTGGGGTGCCCTGGCAACTCTTACAGTCACCCTATGTTGAAAAAATTGTGACAAATGTGTAGGCAGCACACTTCCAACAATAAGTTTAAAGATGGTAGCCATTGGTGCAATACAAAGCGAGATAAAAAATCAGGAAGGAATTCTTATAAAAATGCCCTGTATATCATTTTCGAAGGGCTTTTGCAGACCTTTGCGTTATCGGCCCTCTTGAACCTTCTAATTATCACAGAATCGTGATTGATATATGATTGGAAAGATTGTGGAACACAGATTCCAAAGAAGTAATATTTGTGCAATTCCCGCCCTATTCGTAGAAGAAGAAAAATAAATGTATCAAGAAAGAAGAAAGAAAATAAATGTAATTTACGTCAAAAAAACAGAGACTCAAAAACTTGGCCAACTTTGATCTTCCTCCTTCCCCTATATATACACATACGGACTATTATCATGTGGTGAAGTACTTCACTGCTTCACGTACCAATTTTTATGAGTGTACTCTCAAGAGGGGAAATGGCCCCCACAAAAAAAAAAAAAAAAAACGTGATACAAAAAACAACAAATAAAAACATGAACTTTACCCTTTCCCATCCGCCGTGGTACTCCCAATGCGTAGAATCCATATCAGCGGAAAGCTTTATGTTTCAGGAATAATAAAATTTTCTTCCTAGCTTAAGTAGGGGCTGAGCTACTGAGGTTTAAAGCCTTAACAGCAGATGTGTCCTTCGGCGTTTAAAGGTTAAGAGCAGTACCTGAGATAACTTAAAGAAATGAAGGAGATGCTAGTGACTATTCGTGTTTATTTTGTAATTTTCATGGGAATTAGTGCTATCCATAACACGACACGAAAAATATGGTTTTCTGGACTCGTCTCGTAATGTTGTAAGTCTCGTCTCGCAATTTTACAGAAGTCTCGTCTCGTCTCGATTCTCGAAGAATTCTTTCTCGTTCCAATTGTAAAAGAAATTCTAGTTTCATCTTGAAATTTTTTCAACTCGTTTTATAAAGTTATCTTCAAATTGTATGTCCTATTTTTTCTGTTGATTTCATGTAGAAGTTATCAAGAATCCTTCTGTCTCATAAGAGGTCCACGAACGGTGTGATATAACAACATTTAGATCATATTCATTACTGAACTATATTGAGTAATGACCTTCGTACCTTTAAACGTTAACGAATGCTTGTCATTGTGTTCGTACAATTACTTTATCAGTTGATAGCTTTTAAACTATGAATGTTGTAACAATAAACCCGTGTTAGAGTTCTAGGACTGGTTAAATTTCTTGTTTCAAGTTTTAAAATGTATTGTTTGTCTAAGTAGCGTGGTCAGGATATGTGTTTGGGGGAAGGAGTGCTGTTATAGGTACATATAGAGAAATTACAAACAAAAAAATATATAAACATAAAAATATATATAAAATTACAAAGCTCACCAAAGTACATTGTCGGGCCTATTTGGGAGGGGCCCGGCACCTCTGCCCCCTTCTCTACGCCACTGGTTCGTCTCAATTTTCGCCTTGTTTTCGAGACGGAACGAGAAATTTCTTATTTCATTTCAATACTACATTTTGTCGCTGTATCCTCGTCCCAATGGGGGTATGAAATTTATCCAGCCTCCTTTAGGGTAGTTACCTAAATGTAGGGAAACTTGGGGGAATAAAGTGGATCGGGCGTGGAGTTGACTATTTATGTCTATTTACACGAAAATCTATGAAATCTTTTCAGTTTAACGTTCCATGTTTATATCCTTTAAGCTAAGGGAGACAGATGATTAACGCAAGTGAATGAATGATTTTGAAAAAAAAAAAAAAAATAGTGGAATGAAACCAATGTGGGAAAATTGGTGGGAATACCCTGAGAAAATCAATGGACACGATATTGTCCATCACCTGGCCGGAGATCGAACCAGGTAGCCCACACACCAAAGGATGCACCCGGCTACTAAGCCACCGTGCTCCTCCCAGGACCTATTATTATTATTATTATTATTATTATTATTATTATTATTATTATTATTATTATTATTATTATTATTATTATTATTACTGTGAAATTAATAATAATAAATGTTATTTTGTGTATTTCAGATGCCTCGTAAACACTCCAACATGGGGACTGTGTCTGTCGCCTCAGCATTGGTTGTCTGGATGGCTGGGTGTATTCTATTGGTACAATCTGCTTCCAATGAAGAGGACAGCCAATCCCAAACTAAGGCACGTTTTCGGTTTAATATTCCAAAGGACGAAGTGTTTTACGATACGAAAGTAATCCCCCAGGATCACCAGGTGTCAGCCTTCCTCTACAAGGGAGAAACCAAATTGTGAGTACAGGTTTAAATTAGTTTGGTTAATCGGAAATAAATGAATAGGAAACTAGTTTTGAATGAAATTGTGTCATTGTTCCTAGGTCATTTGCTGAAAAAGCTATGAAGCTTACAAACACTATCCTGAATTAACAATTTTCTAGTCCAGAAGAGCATTAAATGTAGTTCTGTTTTAAAATGTGGCAGCTGTTTCTTATTCCACCTACCCCCGAGCGTTACTGCGGACAGCGTCTTGAATAATAATTTCTCTAAACATGAAATTCGAATCGCTCGCATGCCATTTTGGTGAATTTATGTAACGCTTTTTTCTTCTCCTCTTGGTCAACTATAAAGCAATGACCAAATACCAAATTTCATGCCTATAACCTCAAGACTCGGTACACATTTGCGATCTTTTGGCGCGGCGATATCGCGTGATATCGTCGCGGTAAGTTTCATTCCAATACACACTTGGCGGGAAAATGACGCGCAGTCGGTGCTGAGCTTCTGAAGACAATGGAAGTGTGTCAAAAGAAGCGAGTTGTTTTTGCATATTATGTGTACAAATTATTAAAAAGAAAAAAGAGAAGCTACTGGGTACATCCTTTTGTGAGTTCCCGTACTTTGATAGGCGCATTTAAATCAATCTCACGCACTTTTACCCACGCTACTCTTTTTTATTGCGATCATGATATTCTTCACAGGATAAGTCCCAAAGTTCAGGAAAATTTCTAATAGCGTCAATAAAAAGAGCCGTATCAAGAACCCTAGAAGCCATCCTCGCTGCGGTAACAACTCGCGAAGTGTGTATCGGAACAATGCAACGCTGTTGCCGCTTCCTCGAAGACTGTCGAACGGGCAGCGCAGCGAGTGGGCAGAAACTGCCGATCAACTTTTTGTCGTCGCGAGCTCGCTGAGAGTTCGCGACGATTTCCGACGAGTGTGTATTGCTCCGTATAAAGTAATGCTCTGCCTACTCCTACGATAAAATATCGTTTACGACCTCAACGAATTTTATCGCCAATGGGTAACGAGCCTAAGGGATTTCAAAATATGGAGATGTAGACGTTTTATGATAATAATTGCAATACCTTCCCTTTTCCCCTTCTTCGTCGGTGGTACTTTATGAATGTCATAAATCTTTTGTACTGCTTCCAAAGTTCGAATTTCTAGTATAAGTGCTTTAGCCCAGGCGTTGAGGCAATCACTACAATCCGGCTCAAACCTCCTGGCGTTTAAGGTGTATCCTCCTTTTCACAACATCCAATGCAAGCATGGCGACATTGTCTAATAGCTTTGTTCCTGGATTACGAGAAAGCAATTTCAAAGGTACGTCCTTATGATATATGTCACTATAGCGTTAATAAATTTCTAAGAGCGAATTTGGTTTTCTATATTTTAATTTCTCGCGTTAATGTTTCACGTTATGCCTGTATGCAAAAGGAAGCGAAATCCGACAACGTCGCACCTGAACACCATTGGCTTATGATAGATGTCAAGAGGTTTTAGCCGGACTTTAAGTCAGGATTAGCGACTACACTACCCATATCATTAAAGATGCACGCGTAAGCTGCGAGTCACAATGATGTTAGCGAAGTTCATGTCCCTTGTGTGTTATGTCAAGATTAAGATCTGTGGACTACAGTCTCGCTTCCAATAAAATGCAACTGAATTTTCCTTTCGTGATCAGGGGCGTATTCACGCGGGGGTCCACCGGGTCCTTGCTCTTCCCCCTCCAAACTTCCTAACTTAACATACATTTGTACACTTTCTCACTAAAAGTATACCTGTTTAACAGGGAAATGATTGGTGTAGCATGAAAATTTGATGTTACACTTCATCTGTACTCTTTCTCTTATAAAAAAAAAAAATATAGTTCTATCATTTTTTCTGAAAATATAAGTGGAAGTATTTTACAATTACTTATCGGGTTCAGAATAATACTTGTTCAATACTACATAGACGTAGTGGCTTGTAATGTTGGACTCCCCCCCCCCCAAAGCTTCGATTCCTTCAATAAAAATTTTGGGTGCGCGTCTGTTCGTCTTCGTGAGGCTAGAATAATCCGAGTCGCAAACGAAAAGACGAACGTGCGATTTTTAGGAAATATAAACCAAATCCCGTAAACAGAGAAGAGCTTACTAAAATTGTAGGCATTATCAACTTACACTCATAACAGAGTGTTAGTCTCTGTGTTTCCTAATAGAGTCTATAAGAGAATGCGAAAGGGCTGATAGCAGCAACAAAAAACTTTGACTGCTGATCAATAAATCTGTGGACTCTCAAGTAATTCATCTAACACAGAAACCTTCCTCGGACATCCCAGGATCGGTGACGACGCCAGCTTTAATTTCTTAGGGGAGGGTGAGCAAGCGGAATTCTATTTATTTATTTATTTATTTGAACATCGAAAATAGTAATGTTATTTTCTTGACATACATTACAATGTAACATGTCTGGGGACAGGTGTAGCCACTGAGGGGCACCCACTTGCTTTCTCCTTTTAGCTTCGCCTGAGATATCGGGATATGCATGGGAGTCCTTTTCCCAGAGGGCATTCTTTGGAAATCCAAACGTTCGGTTGTGTCTCGTAAATGAGATTTGCTAATGGATTCATGCGAGACATTTCCGGCCTCTTTGCTGGATAATCACAGGACAGCTTTTAGTCATCCAAATAGTGTCACTTTCCATAGAAATTCAAGGAAAATCTAATTGATATCTCCATTACCTTTAAAATTCCTACTGTGATGTGCACACCCCGTTGAAATCCAAGGGAAATCCCGTGGCTATTTCCATTATCTTTAAAATTTCTACTGTGATAGGCACACTCCATTGAAATCCAAAGGAAATCCCGTGGATATTTCCATTATCTTTAAAATTTCTACTGTGATAGGCACACTCCATTGAAATCCAAAGGAAATCCCGTGGATATTTCCATTATCTTTAAAATTTCTACTGTGATAGGCACACTCCATTGAAATCCAAAGGAAATCCCGTGGATATTTCCATTATCTTTAAAATTCCTACTGTGATAGGCACACTCCATTGAAATCCAAAGGAAATCCCGTGGATATTTTCATTATCTTTAAAATTCCTACTGTGATAGGCACACTCCATTGAAATCCAAAGGAAATCCCGTGGATATTTCCATTATCTTTAAAATTCCTACTGTGATAGGCACACTCCATTGAAATCCAAAGGAAATCCCGTGGATATTTCCATTATCTTTAAAATTCCTACTGTGATAGGCACACCCCGTTGAAATCCAAAGGAAATCCCGTGGATATTTCCATTATCTTTAAAATTCCTACTGTGGTAGGAGCATCCCTTTGAAATCCAAGGGAAAATCAATCCCGTAGATATATTCAATATTCTTCAAGGTTCAACTGAGAGCCTGAATGTTTCGGAACAAGTATGGGACCTCTGACAATGAATTGAACAGATCCATTTGGATCAAATAAGACTAGCGTATTGAAATGATTGTGAACTAAAGCAGGAACTTGCTGATTGTAAGGCAATCACAAATTACTACAACTTGAGTCCTAAATAGGAGGTCGATGCTAAACGTAAAAGCTTAGGAAAACGTTACTTCTCGGAAGAAGCACAACGTTATATTAAATGCTTTCAGATCTTGTTACGCTGCGACCGTTCTCTATCTCGAGGCTGGGTCAGTTAATATTCAAATGAGGATTCGCTCACTTTAAAATGAATTAGAAGGCGGAAGAAATTAGGCTCACGGAGGCCATTATCTTTTTTCAAAAGTAATTGCTCTTAGAAATAAGAAACTGATTTGATGTATTCCTAGAAAAGACAATGGCCATCACGAATAAATTAACACAACGAAAGAACCAATTTCTTGTTCTCTGTAGTAAATAATTGCCCAACATCTATGCTGCGTTCAATGTACATGTAGAAGATTGTACTACTCTTGCTACATATGTACTACTCTTAGGTGTTACATTATGCCGTTGCAGGATATCTGATATCTAACAGTCTTCCCTATAATACATACATATATGTATGTTACCTTTGTCAGCTATATGTTATATACGTCCATTTGTATGTGAGATTCTGACCACTTATATTGTTTCATAAGGAACACTTATACAGAAAGTATTATAAAACATGCGTTTTCAGTTATACGTCTGCTGTACGTTAAGTGCAAAAACTACAGGAATTACGCATGTAACCTACCTTTTTAAGTACGCCATCTACGGGTGTATCTGACATCTCTTTATATAACTTAGAAGCCTGCAGAACAGAAAGCGTTGAACTATTGACAGTCTAGGTCGTGTTGTACGAAAATTGTTTCAATGGAATTCGAATATACTATTCTGAGAGTAGTGTTTCGGACCTGAGGTAGCCATGTATGAGTTTGTACAGATATTTGAGATCGTTGTTTTTATGACGAGTGTCAGGTAGTTGAATATTTAGTGTTTGTAATAGTTTATGTTTTGTCATTGCACGTGTGCGAGGTACTCTAAAGCGTACTATTGCTAGGAAGAAGTTTAGAACTAAGTTTAGCCGGGATAGGTTTGTAGGAGCTGTCATTGTCCAGATAGGTGAACAATATTCCATTTTAGGAGAAATTATTGTCTTATAGAAAGTTGCTAAATAAGAAAAATACAGGACATAAGACATACTATAGGAACGTAGAATTAATCTTAACCTTATCTTTCATCTCGTGGATAAATGTATTTGGTATCACTCTGTCTTAAAATACTTGAGAAAATACGTAAACAGTGTTAAAATATTCATACTATGTGTAAGGATTAATTTATAGACGTTGATACTGTAGTGAGGATTACGTTGTTTATGTTACTTCTACCTCATTATTTTAATTATAGTTATGCGTACATGAAAATGTTTCCTAAACATTAGTCTTTTTTCTGTGGTAGTTGATTAAGCATTCAAAATACTTAGTTTTGGCCCCCATATTGTTCAATTCCATATACTTGAAAAATGAAATGAAATCTTAAGTTTTACGTCTCATGGTTATGCCTGCTAGGCTGAAGGACACGGTGATTATGAGAAATGAATCAAATGGTGAAATGAAGAAAGTGGGAGGAAACGAGAGAACCCCGAGAAAACCCTCGCACACGTGTTTATCCACCACAAGGTTTACTTGGCGGGAGCTGGGATCGAACCCAGGACACCACGCAGCAGAAGCCACCGCGCCTCCTCCACTTGAAAATTGAATAGTCAATTTTAAGAAGGAACGAAGACCGAAAACTGATAAAATGAGTTGTTCTACTCTACGTTAACTCTATTTCCAAATCTCGCTCTACACAGAGCCGTAGCGCCCACGGCGAAGTAGAATTCGGTGCCCCCTATACTCATCTCATCAAGTTTTTTCTTTTCTTTATATATAGACCCTATAAGAGAAGCAGCTTTTGTTGTTATGCTACGCTGAATTTTTATCAAGCTGCTTGGACAGACCATTGCAACAACCAAAACTATCATTATATGTACGAACTGTTTCAAGAGGCTTATTTTGCAATTTTTGTTAAACTTGACAAAACTATCTTTGGTTGGTATACACTTAGTGAATAGTTATGGAAATTTACAAAAAATTTAGAACGTTTCATACTATCGACAGGAAATGGAATTTCAATACATTAGAAACTATATGCTTTTAAAATATTCGAAATGGTAACAGCATTAATTTCCAGAAATAATTGTAAATTTTTGAAATTTTATTCTATATGTGATCACATAAATAGCATTTTAATTTTGATTCTTTCACGGTAAAAAAAATATTTTGTGAAATGCAACAGAAATTTAGAAGGAGCCTTCTTCGCGAATTTATCAATATTCATCGATGGAGCTGAAGCATGTGTTTTATGTTTGAATTTAAAATCCAAACTATAGTTTGTCCACTACATGTCTTTGGAATTGCAGTTGTTACTTAATTTGTTAATGAATAAAAATTCTGAATTTAAAGTTATTTATTATTAATTAACATATAAAAAAATACACTAACACACACATACATACACAATTATATACATAGATAAAAATATCACACAACTATTGTGCTGCTAAATTGTATTGATTCGTGGCAAAAATGTGAACTAAAGCTCACACTCATGCATTGAGCCAATGAGGGTTCAGCTGTTGCTAAGCGAAAGAGCGGAGACGAATGAGAGTGGAATTCCTTCAGCCAATAGCAGCGCTTGGAATGAGAGATTAGGTGTCAAGTCAATGTGGTATATCTTTAGATACAAATACATACACAAAAGATATATTGTTGATGGAAGTAGTTGATGGAGAAATGACCCCAATAATTTACTTCAGATTGGAAGCATTTCATATATCAATGGAATTTTTTAAAAAATCACTTGTAAAGATCAGTCTTTGAAAGAGATTAAATTCTTTGGGTTAAGTTCTCACCCTCTAAGCTCCTATTCTATAACTGCTTCAAGTTCGAAAATATTATTATTCTTGTTTAGCTTCATTTTTCGACTGCGAGCTTGTAACTCCTATTGAAATGTTTAGGTTGCAAGCGAAGCAATCAAGAAAGTTTTTACGAAATTTACTTCTTTGTAATCCGACAACAATATTGATTTAATAGGACTGCAACACTTTTACGGAGCGCAGCGTCGTTTTCTCTTTTCCAACACTTTTTCCTTCTGGCTGCTTATTCGGCGCCCTCTTGCTATCAACGCCTAAGGTGACAGCCCCGCTCGCCCCTCTCTAACTACTGTTCTGGCTCTACACGCTAATGGTACAGTGTTATAATTCTCCAACTCCATTACAAACTCGGTGGTTATTGCATGAAAATTCTACCAATTATACAGTTTTTCTCTTCAATTTCTCAACATTTTGGTTTTGTTACATTGTACTTTGGTCCTAGTTCGGTTGCGCCATTTCTTGTAACACTGGGGGTTCCGGTATTGGAAGCCAAGTTTGGTAATGATAATGCTATTGTCTCGGGCGCTAAGTTTTGCAACGATTGAAAATAACTAATAATTAAAGGAAAATTTCTGCTCGGGCTGCCAAATAGAATTACTGCGTGATATTACGAATAAGCAGATCTTACGTATTTGGGCGACGAAGAATATGAAACGTATTGTTTTCGGAATTCGATTCCTTATCTCTAATTCGCATATTTAATCTGAACTAGAACGAATAATTAAGGCACTCACGGATGAGCCTAATATGCATCAGAGAAATGAATACCTGACCTTGTACTTGAAAAGTGAATGGTATTGATGAGCGACAACTCATCTGCCTATTACACAAATAAAAAAAATGAATGAGAGTTTGGAGAATTGAAGTTGACTCCACGGGGCTCGAACTTCAGTTCTCCAAGGTAAAGATACAGTTTTGCTAAGATGGTTAGGAATTAAAAAAAAAATGATATATATACAACGAAAGATGACCTAAGTCTAATCGATCCTGTTTTCCCCATAACGGTGTCTCCAAGGCGCTAGGAAAACAGGTGCGTAGTTAATGGTTAAGTGATTTAAACATGCGGAGCAAAAATCTCACAAGCTGCAAAGCTGAAAGAAAGATTTTTCGCTAATGGCTTGTTCAGTTGGCTACACTGACTATCACTCTGTCACCGAAGTGTGTGGAGATAGCAAAAATAGTTAAAAAGCAACAAACAAGGAAAGTTTAATTTAAAGTTTTAAAAAAAATGAGTTAATTTAGATAAAAATTTCTGATGGTCAATGTAACCGTGCTTCAACTTTTTCTGTTCAGGGTAATTTGAAATAACTTCTAGGTATGCTAATATCAGTTAAAGAAATAGGCATATCTTTGAAATGATAACCACATAACTGCTTTGGTTCTAACGTCAAATAGACCTTTAATAAGTTTAACGAGAAAGAAGGTTATATTTACAAAAATCAACAAGAAAGTTAATTTGGATTTACAAAAAAAATGAATTAATTGACTTTACTGAAAATGAATCAGACTTTTGACTGTTTTGACCAAATAATATGATTTCTCTCAACACATTCTTCACTGTACAACGTAATATTCAAATTATTTAATCTTGACTGTAAAATTTAGCAACAATCTATTTCTACTCAACTAAACTGACGATATTCGATTCTTTATAATTACCATGACGTAGTTATACAAACAAAAATTTCTATTAAACTGAATATTAATTAGCAAAATGATTTATTGTTTTCCCCCTAGACATAAACGACTATTAAGTAATTCGCCCACAGTTACTACCTCTTTTTATTAATAAAAGAAATGGAAATAAGTTTAAGAATCGGATTGCGGAATGAAAGAATTAATGATTTAGGTTGCTTGCAAGACTTACTGGAGAAATAGTTTAGAAGCGATAGTATGCTTTTGAGAAAATTTAGTGCACTGTTTCTAATGAACTCTAATGAATTTTCAATATTAAAAGATTTGCATAAACAAAACATAGCTTTGTACACATACTATATCAGTTGGTAAATAATACAATTCACAATAAAAATCGTTACACAACACTAACTACACAAATATTTCATATTCAAGTACACTACACAGAAATATATATATATATATATAGTACTACCATTATTATAGTTTGGCCAATTGATCAAAATAATTATATTGTCGACGCTTGCTGATTTTCTCACTGATTCCTTATTTTGCGAATACACGCTTCTCCATAGCTATGGACCCTATCTGCGTTCGTTGCTCAGATAGGTACCTCCGAAGGGATTTACTCGAGTATCTTAAGTTGTTTACCTTATTTATGAGACTCTAACGATATTACGAGATAAGAGTATTTACACTTATTTGTCTGAAACTTACTCAACATAGCACGTCTTTGGAAGCTTTATATTGATTGTTTCTTTTAAGAATGAGTATAATAAAAATTGACAAGTTACAATAAAATCATATTAAGCCTGTTTACCGCTCTGACACATATTTCCCTAACACAACCTATACAAATGTTAAAATTTGAAAAACTAGACTTTGACGCTAAATCATAGTTTACTCAAAACAGAAATTACATTACATTCACACATCTTAAACGCGATTTATGTTTAAAAGAGAAATAATTCATACTTGATATAAATAAATACTGGATTGCATATAAATGATTATAATGACGGCTTCAAGGATCTAAATATTGACACATTACGATTACAAATAAATGCATGATTGAAGATCAAATCAATGTATACAAATTTCACTAGTAAAATAATCAAAAATTTTATGGTACTTATTCAAGAATGAAATTAACAGTTCCTATATCAGTGAATTAATTTTGGAAATGCAACCAAGGCATTAGGCTATTTGTTTACTTCTTTTAAAAAGAAAAAAAAAATGCTCTAAATGTTTACGGACAGTTCCGTATGAATAAACAATGTCCCGAAGTTTCTAGGAAAAGGTGAGTATGGAGATCACGAATCACGGAAATATTGGCCATAGTCCTTCTTCAATAAAGAAAATAGCAGAATACTTTGTCCTACCTTAATAAGTCCTTCCGCTTATATTTCCACACTTCAGAAGAAAACTGCACTGTACTTAACTGACCGTCACAATGCTTCCTAATGTCCCTTCTCAGACCCCGCTGTCCTCTGGATTCAACTCCCGGAGAAGAGGTCCACGTTTGTCTGAAGCGTCTGGGTCTTCGTGTGGCAAGGCATCTGTTCCAAGTATCGGGGATCGAACCCGTGTCTCCGTCCTTCATCTCCATGTTGTTGAAATGCAACGATGCGTCACTTATCAAATCCATCTGCACTTAAATTTCACTCGCACAGTTTATATATATATCCGCCATACATCGCACTACTTTTCCTGTCTTTGCACTTTATGCGGGAAATCAACGTATATAGAATCACAGACTCACTTCAATATCACCATTTATGTAGCGTTACCGTAAGATGATAAGAATTATCTGTCGATGTTTTAAATATTTGTATAAATAATCTTGTAACGACGAAGTTGCTGTGGATAACGCGTGATTTAAGTAACTGGCTGCTAACGGGTGTCTAGCTAGCCATTTTTCTGAAATTTAAACACTTAAATATATATATATATATGTACATATGAGTTGACGTACGCTTATGAATCGCGTGTTGGTGATGTTTTCACGATGAAGTGTCGACTTAGAGTAACCTCTCTTCCGTGTGGGCGTTCTCCCAGCTTTCTTTATTTATTATTTTTTTTTTTTAAATAGACGCTTCATTCTTCTCTTTGTGAATTTTGAATTTCGGATTCTGATTCGCCGCTTTAAGTTCGTGACACCATTTCCCAAAAATCGGTTGATAATTTGGCTTGGGTTTCTAGCGTCTGTTCTGGGCTCGTACGTGATGTTAAAGAGTTTCATAAGCACTTGCGAAGATTGTAGATAAAAAATTTTGGTTCCTGTGTGTCTGTGACGTGATATTTGCGATATCGAGGTACTTAGGTAGTGCGACAGTATGGCTGGAGTAACAATAGCAAATTCCATTACCGTTTACTGGCGAGGTAGAAAAATGGGTGGTCTATTAGTGCGGTTACCGTCTTATGTTTTTTTTTCTTTCTGAAAAGCAGAGAAACTCCTTTACCTGGGACAAATGAAAGAGGTTCGCTTGGCTGCTAAATGAAACAAAATAAAATTTTCCTTTACTTTTTAAAATAAATTGAATTTACATATAGATATGTTTTAATTTGAATATATGAACAATTAATTAAGTGTGTGAGCGTAATTGTCACAATACCCCCCTCCCAAGATGTAGCAAGTGCTGCAACAGAGTGAAGCACGGCTGCATCTAAGGAGAAGTAACATTTGATAAATATAAAAGTTCAAATTCTGACAGAAAGTACAAATACATGAAAGTCCTAACCCTAATCTATGTTGAAGAAGAAAATTTAAATATTCACAAAAAATCCGAACCCTAATGTTAAAATTTCGTGCACGCTGAGAGAGATAATCTCAATCTAGATGAGAGGTCTCAGGTATTGAGTTGGTGGTCAGTTCAAGCTGCTGGACACAAGCTTATGAGGCATGTTTTAAATAATATGACCTTATTCTTAATCGTCTCTTGGAGTTCTTTAATTTCTCTGCGCGGAATACAACTTATTCTATTTCTTCCAAAGTTCTGGCTGCCCTAGGTAACAAAACAACAAAACAACAATATTATATAATCTTCAGCGTCTTTTGTATCATCGGGAAAGAGAGCATTGGTACAGAGGGTGGCATGGAGCTTCAATTCCTCCATGTGCGAGGGCAAAGCCACTGCTCGCACTTTTGCTTTTATTCTTCGGCCATGATTTTTCTTCAGTAACATAACTTGAAAATATAAGGAGAGTAAAATGATAAAGGCAAAGTTCCATGTCGCGAACATCCAATTGTGGGAACTTGCAAACATCTTGGTGGATTTGTCATCTGCTCGCTGCTCGTAGCTCACTATTCTTAGGCTCGGCGCGTTTTCGCAGGTATCATCACCAAGGCGAAGGGGTGCGTTGAGTCTCTGCTCTAAACGCAAAACTCCACTTCAGAGAGCTCAAATCGGGAATCCATCTCTACCGATTGCTCCGTACACAAGCACTTCTTCGTGCATAACAAAAATTATATCTCCTGGGCCGGTTTCAATGCTGGGTTGCGCACATTGGTGAACATCTTTTTCCAATCTTCCTCTGTAATTTTGATTGCCTCACATCCGATATCTGAAATAAAGTTAAAACAAATGTTGGTAAACAAATTCATTTCTGGGCATTATGCTTCCATATAGTTCATCTCCTTATTCTTTATATTTAACTTCTATCGTTAGCCGCTTGGATAATAGATGATTCAACTGAGTTATGCCATAAACAAAATTCTCTTATATTTCTTTCATCAGTTTCCTGCTAAGTTTTCTTTCTTCGTGCTAGTACTTTATTCTTGACTTATACTTTTCTTGCAGTATCTTCTTGCAATTTTTCTTTACTTCTTGCCTACAATCATTGTATTTCTGTGCTTCCATTAGTTTTCATGCCATTGTGTATCTTAGTCTGTTTTCCAGCAAGCTGTCACGTAACCTCGACTCGAACCTGGACCGTTGGAGTCAATTTTTAGTATACAAATGTCATAGCCGGGTGAATGGTGACAATGCCGATACCATTCTTGTCATTTTCCAGGCTTTCCTTGATACAATGTGAATAATGCCAATTGTCATTGCTCATTTCCTGAGTGCTCACCACTTTCCTATTGGCAATCAATGTATTCTGTTGGCCACTTTTACATTCCGCTTCTGACTTGTGGTCTTCTCTGGTGCCTTCATCATGAAAATTACTTCTTGGCGGATTTGCTTTGTTCTGCCAGTTATCGTCACTTACCTCCTGTGTCTCTACTGCTCTGGCCTGACTGTGTATATCTTGCCGGTCACATGGACTTCTCTGGCCGTTGTAAGTTCTCCATGAATCTGGGTCCTCGAACTCAAGTACTCCTTTTCCTTCTGCATTTCTGGAGTCTTCTGCCCATTTTCTCCGTGTCTTCGGGTGATTATTCCTCCTGACATAGTTATGGCTGCGTTGCCGTCCAGCACGTTTGTCGTGGAAACCTTTCATTCTTGTATTTTTGTTTCGTCTTGGTTGTATTCTTGTCCTCCCAGGGATCATTCTTCCACGTAGTTTACGTTTGCTCTTGAATTTTGGAGCGTTCACAGCGTTGGAAACACTTGTGCTTATCTCTGCAGGTGTGGGGGTCTGTTTGACCTCCTGGTGTGTATCCTGCACAATTGCTTCTGATGGAAGTTCCTCCAGTACTTCCGTGTTTGACTTCTCATGTTCGTCCAGTCTCCTGGCTTGCTCCTGTCGTTTCCTCGAGAGGTATTCTGCCAAATGGTCTTGTTTTTCCATGAACTTGTCAAGTTTTCTATCTAGTTCTTCTATTTTCTTCCTCTGTGCTTCTCGAAATTCTTCGTTTTTCTTGTTCTGTTCTTCTATATTCTTCCTCTGTTCTTCTATATTCTTCCTCTGTTCTTCTATAAATTCTTCGTTTTTCTTCCTCTGTTCTTCTCTAAATTCTTCGTTTTTCTTGTTTTCTTCTTTTAGTTGTCTCATGAACTCATGTAACGCTGATAGAAGAGATTCCTGAAAATCGCCATTAGTGCTGTTCGGCTCGTGGTTGTCTCTATTTCCTTGAGTGACATCATTTTCCGTAACTGGACTTGTATCCCTCTGGTCACCACATTCGGGACAATTTCGAGCCTCATCCGTGGGATCCAAATCCTGTTCCCATAGGTCACGTCCACGGGTTCGAGTCCCTGTTCGGGCGCCATTTCTTGTAACACTGTACTTTGGTCCCTGTTCGGGCGCCATTTCTTGTTACATTGTACTTTGGTCCTAGTTCGGTTGCGCCATTTCTTGTAACACTGGGGGTTCCGGTATTGGAAGCCAAGTTTGGTAATGATAATGCTATTGTCTCGGGCGCTAAGTTTTGCAACGATTGAAAATAACTAATAATTAAAGGAAAATTTCTGCTCGGGCTGCCAAATAGAATTACTGCGTGATATTACGAATAAGCAGATCTTACGTATTTGGGCGACGAAGAATATGAAACGTATTGTTTTCGGAATTCGATTCCTTATCTCTAATTCGCATATTTAATCTGAACTAGAACGAATAATTAAGGCACTCACGGATGAGCCTAATATGCATCAGAGAAATGAATACCTGACCTTGTACTTGAAAAGTGAATGGTATTGATGAGCGACAACTCATCTGCCTATTACACAAATAAAAAAAATGAATGAGAGTTTGGAGAATTGAAGTTGACTCCACGGGGCTCGAACTTCAGTTCTCCAAGGTAAAGATACAGTTTTGCTAAGATGGTTAGGAATTAAAAAAAAAATGATATATATACAACGAAAGATGACCTAAGTCTAATCGATCCTGTTTTCCCCATAACGGTGTCTCCAAGGCGCTAGGAAAACAGGTGCGTAGTTAATGGTTAAGTGATTTAAACATGCGGAGCAAAAATCTCACAAGCTGCAAAGCTGAAAGAAAGATTTTTCGCTAATGGCTTGTTCAGTTGGCTACACTGACTATCACTCTGTCACCGAAGTGTGTGGAGATAGCAAAAATAGTTAAAAAGCAACAAACAAGGAAAGTTTAATTTAAAGTTTTAAAAAAAATGAGTTAATTTAGATAAAAATTTCTGATGGTCAATGTAACCGTGCTTCAACTTTTTCTGTTCAGGGTAATTTGAAATAACTTCTAGGTATGCTAATATCAGTTAAAGAAATAGGCATATCTTTGAAATGATAACCACATAACTGCTTTGGTTCTAACGTCAAATAGACCTTTAATAAGTTTAACGAGAAAGAAGGTTATATTTACAAAAATCAACAAGAAAGTTAATTTGGATTTACAAAAAAAATGAATTAATTGACTTTACTGAAAATGAATCAGACTTTTGACTGTTTTGACCAAATAATATGATTTCTCTCAACACATTCTTCACTGTACAACGTAATATTCAAATTATTTAATCTTGACTGTAAAATTTAGCAACAATCTATTTCTACTCAACTAAACTGACGATATTCGATTCTTTATAATTACCATGACGTAGTTATACAAACAAAAATTTCTATTAAACTGAATATTAATTAGCAAAATGATTTATTGTTTTCCCCCTAGACATAAACGACTATTAAGTAATTCGCCCACAGTTACTACCTCTTTTTATTAATAAAAGAAATGGAAATAAGTTTAAGAATCGGATTGCGGAATGAAAGAATTAATGATTTAGGTTGCTTGCAAGACTTACTGGAGAAATAGTTTAGAAGCGATAGTATGCTTTTGAGAAAATTTAGTGCACTGTTTCTAATGAACTCTAATGAATTTTCAATATTAAAAGATTTGCATAAACAAAACATAGCTTTGTACACATACTATATCAGTTGGTAAATAATACAATTCACAATAAAAATCGTTACACAACACTAACTACACAAATATTTCATATTCAAGTACACTACACAGAAATATATATATATATATATAGTACTACCATTATTATAGTTTGGCCAATTGATCAAAATAATTATATTGTCGACGCTTGCTGATTTTCTCACTGATTCCTTATTTTGCGAATACACGCTTCTCCATAGCTATGGACCCTATCTGCGTTCGTTGCTCAGATAGGTACCTCCGAAGGGATTTACTCGAGTATCTTAAGTTGTTTACCTTATTTATGAGACTCTAACGATATTACGAGATAAGAGTATTTACACTTATTTGTCTGAAACTTACTCAACATAGCACGTCTTTGGAAGCTTTATATTGATTGTTTCTTTTAAGAATGAGTATAATAAAAATTGACAAGTTACAATAAAATCATATTAAGCCTGTTTACCGCTCTGACACATATTTCCCTAACACAACCTATACAAATGTTAAAATTTGAAAAACTAGACTTTGACGCTAAATCATAGTTTACTCAAAACAGAAATTACATTACATTCACACATCTTAAACGCGATTTATGTTTAAAAGAGAAATAATTCATACTTGATATAAATAAATACTGGATTGCATATAAATGATTATAATGACGGCTTCAAGGATCTAAATATTGACACATTACGATTACAAATAAATGCATGATTGAAGATCAAATCAATGTATACAAATTTCACTAGTAAAATAATCAAAAATTTTATGGTACTTATTCAAGAATGAAATTAACAGTTCCTATATCAGTGAATTAATTTTGGAAATGCAACCAAGGCATTAGGCTATTTGTTTACTTCTTTTAAAAAGAAAAAAAAAATGCTCTAAATGTTTACGGACAGTTCCGTATGAATAAACAATGTCCCGAAGTTTCTAGGAAAAGGTGAGTATGGAGATCACGAATCACGGAAATATTGGCCATAGTCCTTCTTCAATAAAGAAAATAGCAGAATACTTTGTCCTACCTTAATAAGTCCTTCCGCTTATATTTCCACACTTCAGAAGAAAACTGCACTGTACTTAACTGACCGTCACAATGCTTCCTAATGTCCCTTCTCAGACCCCGCTGTCCTCTGGATTCAACTCCCGGAGAAGAGGTCCACGTTTGTCTGAAGCGTCTGGGTCTTCGTGTGGCAAGGCATCTGTTCCAAGTATCGGGGATCGAACCCGTGTCTCCGTCCTTCATCTCCATGTTGTTGAAATGCAACGATGCGTCACTTATCAAATCCATCTGCACTTAAATTTCACTCGCACAGTTTATATATATATCCGCCATACATCGCACTACTTTTCCTGTCTTTGCACTTTATGCGGGAAATCAACGTATATAGAATCACAGACTCACTTCAATATCACCATTTATGTAGCGTTACCGTAAGATGATAAGAATTATCTGTCGATGTTTTAAATATTTGTATAAATAATCTTGTAACGACGAAGTTGCTGTGGATAACGCGTGATTTAAGTAACTGGCTGCTAACGGGTGTCTAGCTAGCCATTTTTCTGAAATTTAAACACTTAAATATATATATATATATGTACATATGAGTTGACGTACGCTTATGAATCGCGTGTTGGTGATGTTTTCACGATGAAGTGTCGACTTAGAGTAACCTCTCTTCCGTGTGGGCGTTCTCCCAGCTTTCTTTATTTATTATTTTTTTTTTTTAAATAGACGCTTCATTCTTCTCTTTGTGAATTTTGAATTTCGGATTCTGATTCGCCGCTTTAAGTTCGTGACACCATTTCCCAAAAATCGGTTGATAATTTGGCTTGGGTTTCTAGCGTCTGTTCTGGGCTCGTACGTGATGTTAAAGAGTTTCATAAGCACTTGCGAAGATTGTAGATAAAAAATTTTGGTTCCTGTGTGTCTGTGACGTGATATTTGCGATATCGAGGTACTTAGGTAGTGCGACAGTATGGCTGGAGTAACAATAGCAAATTCCATTACCGTTTACTGGCGAGGTAGAAAAATGGGTGGTCTATTAGTGCGGTTACCGTCTTATGTTTTTTTTTCTTTCTGAAAAGCAGAGAAACTCCTTTACCTGGGACAAATGAAAGAGGTTCGCTTGGCTGCTAAATGAAACAAAATAAAATTTTCCTTTACTTTTTAAAATAAATTGAATTTACATATAGATATGTTTTAATTTGAATATATGAACAATTAATTAAGTGTGTGAGCGTAATTGTCACAGTTTCTTCGACTTATTCCCTTCTTAAACATTTACGAGTTTTGGACTTATTCCCTTATTCAATTATGGTTCTTATTTCACTAGTGTATGTGAAAATATTGTGTTGTTAATTTCCAAGGTTTATTTCTACAGTGATATTAGAGTTTAACAAACAAACAAACAAAAAAAATGTTCAATCGACAATCCTTATCAGAGATGGGCATTTTTCCTAACCCTCACTCACAATTAGTGATGGGTAAATTCCCGGGAAGATATTTTTCGGGAATATTCCCGGGAAGGTTCCCAAAAATGGGAATTTTCCGGGAATTTGTGTACAATCACAAAGAAAATCGCATTCTTTTATTATACAGCGTGATTCAAAATGATGTGAACGATAAGGAAATGTTCTATAAGTGATAATACTCTATCAACAATGAAATCTCTATGGAAATACTTTCAATATTATCCTCAAGTTTTGTTTGGAACGAGCGTAGTAGTTTAAAATTTATCCTCTAAGGGGCGGAGTGACTAGTTAAAAGATGGCTGCCTGTGGTGCAGAGAGAGCATTTTGCGTTTTACAGTTTCTCGTTTGTCGGTCTGTTGTTGTGTTCAAAGCGAGTTCCGCACAAAATTTCATAAAGATCCATCATCAAAGAATTCCATACGTAAGTGGTATGACAAATTCAACAGAACGGGATGTATTTGTAAAGAAAAAACCGCCCGGTAGGCCGTCCACTTCTGAGGCAGATGTCGAAAGGGTTCGAAACAGTTTTCAACGCAGCCCACAAAAGTCAACAAGGAGAGTTAGCAAAAAGCTTCAAATGCCTCAAACAATTGTTTGGCGTGAAGTACGTAAACATTTAAAGATGTCTCCGTATCGAGTGCAGTTATTAGAACACTTAACACCTAATGATCACACGTGTCGCAAGCCTCTTTGTGAGTCATTTCAAGAGTTGTGCAGTGTTGATGATGATTTTTTGGGCAAACTTTGTTTCAGTGATGAGACTACGTTCCATGTGACAGGAAGGGTGAATAAACAAAATGTTCGCATTTGGGTAACTGAGAAGCCTCACCAAATCTGTGAAATTGTGCGTGATTCACCGAAAACGAATGTGTTTTGTGCAATTTAATCTTCAAAAGTTTATGGTCCGTACTTCTTTGACGAAGGAACTGTGACTGGACAAACATTTCTACAAATGCTTACTACGTGGCTTATGCCACAACTCGAACATGACAGTGCAAACTTCACCTATCAATTGGATGGAGCTCCATGTCACTTTCATCACAATGTCAGAAATTTCCTCAACAACTGACTGCTACATCGCTGGATTGGGCGGTCAGGTAAAAATGATCAGTTTCTACGTTGGCCACCAAGATTACCGGACTTAACCCCCTGCGATTTTTTCTGTGGGGACATCTAAAAGACATTGTCTACAAACCCCCTCTACCCTAAGATGTGAATGAACTGAAAGAGCGCATCACCGCTGCAGTGCAAACTGTTGATGCAAACATGTTGAAACGGGTCTGGGCGGAATTGGAATACCGAATAGATGTATGCAGGGTAACAAATGGGGCCCACATAAAACATTTGTGATGTACTATTTTCATTTTTTTATCACAAAAACTTGGAGAGTTTTAGCATTTAACTGTAAGATTTGAAACTATTTGGATGATTAATAAAAAAGTTATAAAGAGTTGTAATCGTTCACATCATTTTGAATCAGGCTGTATTATGATTTCAAAGTTAAATTTGTTTTTTTTTTTATCAGAGTATTTTATTACTGTTGTCTCTAGAGGATTCTTTAAAATGTATATTCTGAACGGTATTATGTTATTTTATTAATATTTTATTATATTTAGAGAGTACGCATAAATGTATATTTACTTACAATATATTCTATGCAAGTAAATATATGGAAAAATGGTATAGTAAGACCACATACTTTTACACCGCTAAACAGTTTAAATTTATATGTAAGTGGATTTTCTAAACTTGAATCTACTACTGATATTATAAACATATTAAAATTTTAAATGTTATAAACAAATTAAGTTGGGTAACTGCCAGAAGACACATGTGTCACCATTTTATCAACGTTTGCGCATACATATTTATGTTCACAATATTTGCAAGATACTGACTTATCTTTATAATTTTGCACGTAATATTGCCACACGACATTTCTTCCTATCTATTTCTCGAAATTTCATGCGTTAATTCGCTATGTAAGAGAAGTCCGAGTACCTCTTCAGAAATTCGAGTCAGAGACAGGAGACAGACCGATGTCTATTACTAAAGGTGATTCGGAGTGTATTAATTGTACTTCATCTACATTGTACTTCAAGTGTATTAATTGTACTAAAATTTAACTTTGCGGGCTCTTTTGGGTGCAAAGGGTTTTACAATGTCCTCAAAAGATAGCTTAGAAGCTAACTTATGCTCTATGGATATGATCCTAAGGTTAATAAATCGTTGTTGTCCTGTTAAGTTTTCATGATCTTTAGTTTTGCTAAAACTCCTCTCCTTGCCTTATAGTGAAAATAAATATTTACCCGGTTTTGAGCCCCTCAATCTGGCGCCCGGGGCACAAGCCCGTTTGCACCCTTCAGTTACGTCAGTGCCTTCACCTACCGAAACGAAGGTGAGTGTGGGATTCATGAAGGCAAATGAGTGAGGGTGCCTATCTCTGGGCCTTACTGACCTGAACAACGTACTTTAAGTGGGTATTAAACTTCATGAGTAATTTTTGAGAAAATAAATAAATAAAAGAATTTGTATCGAAACTTAATACTGTACAAGAATGAAGCCACTTATTGAGGTGAAACACTATGGCACCAGCAAAAGAGGACAGTAGACCTATGTAGCATGATGAATAAGAAATAGTTTTAAATTACCTTAAACTCTTGAATTTTAATGTCTGCTCAACTAAAATATTGTCCATATAACACAATGGATATATCAGTCCTTTAGATCACACGAAGGTGAACAAAATACCATACACAGTATTCAAGAAAACCGAATAGTGAACCTTTCTGGCGCTTAAGAGGCTCCATCACGGCGAAATTAAAGTACTGCTAATTTTACAGTAATTATGTGATATCTTCAAATAGATAAAATATAATTGAAATGTGGAACAAGAGCTTGCTGGACAATATTATTTTACATGAGATACCGTTATCACAACTCACTTATCTGCTTTCGATTTCCAACCATTTAGAAAATCGGCATTTATTTTCGCGTTTCTAAATGGCTACAAACGGAAAGCTCTCGTGACGGAAAGCTCTCGTGGTAACGGTACCTCATGCAAAATAATATTGTCTAGCGCGCTCTTTTATCTATTTGAAGATATCACATAATTACTGTAAAATTAGCGGTATTTTAATTACGCAGTGATTAGACCTCTTAATGTGATATTTGTTGACCATAATAATTGACAGCGCTTACTTTGCTGGAAGAAAATGTCATTTATTTATTTATGAATTGTTTTAGTGTTTACTAGTAAACTGTATCTTCTGTTCTTTATCATTTCTTAACGACGGAGACTCCTTTACACACATACTACTTGCGAAGTGAACTTATCCATTGTAGTACGGATATACGATGTAGGACAGCCGTATTTTTGCTTACTCATTAATTCAGTTTTTTACAAATGAAGCTAACCATACAGATTAATATTCGCAGGTTATTTAAATTGCTGGGAATGTTATATTTTATAGTGTATATAAATCACCCGAGAAGTACACTTAAATTTTGGTTGGCAGTAGATTGAGTGGAGGAAACTCCACCTTCTTAAGGACATCTACGCAGTAACCAAACTCAAAAAACAAGGATAGATCTTTGAAATGGTCAAGAGTTCACCTGTCCCAAGAAATCAGCTGTTTCTTCCTGGAAGCTGAAGAGAGAACAGTAATTCATCGAAGTTACAAAGGAACACTTGTCCACTGCTTCCATTATATCATGGCAAAAGCCCTGGAACCACACCGCGCGCAATTCGCATGACCCTGCCTGTCCGTCCGTTACGGGACTTGTATAGCCTTGTTTCTTTCAAATGCCTCCAAGACGAAGAACACAAGAGTTTGAAGAATTAAAAAGAAAACACAACAACAACTAAAGAATATAGGGCGTGGCGTGTCTTTCGTTTCTCCAGCACCCGGAAGTTAGCTGCGGGTGATAAGCTAAGAAACACACGTGTTCCCATAACACGTGCTTCAATCATTTATCCAAAGGCTTTTGGAGGGAAACCGGTTGCACTTTGCTCCTGTCAACCAATCGCTTTCCCGTGGCATCAGCTGGAAAATTATTAATCGTCTACAGGCAATCAATAAAACAATGCAAGGAAAATTAAAAGGACAGCGAAAATTGCAATATCATCCTTACTATCTAGATACATATAAAGCCCTTCCCGATTCACCTTTTGTAGCTGTTCGTTTTAGAGTATTATTACCTTTAGATGACCCATCAATTCACATGAAAAGTTCTCAACCGAAAAACATATAATTTATTATAGAAGTACTCTGCCAAACAAATGTCTCTTTCTACATGTATTTTTAAGGATAGCATAGAATAAGAGTAGCACGCACCAAACTCTAAAATTTTGGGTGCACGCAGTGACGTAGCTAGGGAGGGACAATCCGGGCTTGTGCTCCGTGCCCCGGATTGGGAAGGCACAAAATTGAGTAAATATTTGGGGGGGAGCGTTTTGGTTTGGTTGGTCAACTTGGAGCTAAGGCGAGTTCTTGCCCTGGGCGAAAAGTAGCCTAGTTTCGTAGCTGGCTGCACGAGGTTCTGGGTTCGATTGCGATGACAGAGCCTTGAAATTTGAATGAATTGCAGTGATTCGGACCCAATTTAACCATGTCAGTCCCGTTGTCCCCCACAGGGGACATAAAAATGACGATATTATTCTTTCTTTACAACTTTAAAATCAGACTCTCAACATTGAAAACTGTTTACAGGGGATGATCATAAATGGACCATGCCCTGTAAACAATTTTCAATGTTGCCAGTCTGATTTTAAAGTTGTAAAGAAAGAATAATATTGTCATATTTTATGTACCCTGTGGGGGACACCGGGACCGACATGGTTAAAGCATAAGTCCTCGTCCCATATAGCATCGGCACTGAAAGTGACGAAATGAAAATTTGGATATTTGAGATAGTTTGGAACACAATGATGTTTCAAATGTTCATCACTAGAAACTTTCTATTTCAAGTGTGTCCTCGGAAATTATGTGAAATATACTTTGGCCCCACCCCCGGAGCTGTCTTACGGAGAGAGCCATCATTTGCTTTCGGGGAAAAACTGAATAACCTCGGCTTTGTTCCAATTTGTCATTCAGTTCTTTGGTCTTGACGATTGAAGATCGTAGGCTACTTAGAATGAATAACAACACAGTGCACAGCGAAGCCCGTGAAATAATTCAATGTTGCAACGCTGTCCGCTTCCACAGGCACTTGTTCCTCCTCTTTGGAGGGAGGTACAGGAAAACACACATCGACAGCAGCGCGAGCAGAGGCACAGTTGAAATAGAAAGGCTCTAGTTGCGCAAAGAGATAATATGATGAACATGTATGGAGTGTATTTGAAGATAATATAATTCCTCCAAAACACAAACTAAACACACTTTCTTACAAGGCTGTCTATAATCTTTATTATAAATTAACGAGAAATGTTACAGTTTCGGAAGTATATCACTTCCTTCTTCAAACTACTACTCCAACTGAAATCATAAATAACATTATATCATTTTTCTTGAATGATGTAATGTTATTTATGATTTCAGTTTAAATAGTAGTCTGAAGAAGGAAGTGATATACTTCCGAAACTGTAACATTTCTAGTTAATTTATAATAAAGATTATAGACAGCCTTGTAAGAAAGTGTGTTTAGTTTGTGTTTAAGATGGTCACAAGGCCTTTTCATCATAATTACTGCAAAGTAACACCACATGTAACATGTTCATGAAAATAAGGTGGTCATCAAGGAGCACTTACGCAAGGGTGCTGATAATGAGAGCCGGGGGCTCGGGCCCCAATGCTCATGTGGGCCAAATGTATTTTTATGAATATGTATTTTTATATATTTTTATTGATATATGTATTTTTTATGAATGTACAATATTTGGCATAATTTGAATTCAATTAGTCTTAAAATCCTCATATATGCCTTCTTAGAGCCTTGTCTGTAACCAAAAACACATCTGAATTGCCCTTCCCCCTCAAAGTTACAGAGAAATCGGCAATATCGCCAAGTGCTATTAGTATCACTTCATTGAAATCTAGATTTCTTTGAATGCTTTACCGAAATTCTAGTGCTTTTAACATCTAAGTACCTTCTTACGTGAGTATTCCCAGAAGTACTCAACCTGACGTGTATAAAGGTAACCAAGAAAGTTCTGTCGCTTCTTGTTGAGGTCGGTGTTCAAGTGGCCCTCACACAGTGAGTTGAATGCGAAGGGAGATAAGGTGAAGGTCAGTTGTTGATATGGGTATATCCAACATACTACCTGATTCGGGAAGTTCTGTTACACCGTGAACTTGCGTAAGGACAGAGTGAACATGGGATCTCCACCGGGCATCATAAGGGCGTGTATGCTGTACGACTTCAAACTGGGGTCAAGCGCCGCTGCAGCAGGGCGAAAGACATGCCAGGCCTTTGGTGAGGGTGTCGTGACTACGCGAACAGTGCAGTGGTGATTTAACAAATTTAAGGACGGTGACGAAGCACTCGAAGTCGCACCATGTGCCGGAAGACCAACATATGTACAAAACGAAGATCTACAGGCAGCAATTGAGGAACAGTGACCAGACATGTGAGGAACTGGGACTACAATTCCGTGTGAGTGGAGAAACCATTCGGCAGCACCTCCATCAACTTGGGAAGCACTACAAGTTGGGTCGATGGGTTCCACATGATTTGACTCCGGGACAGAAGGCAACGCGAGCACACACCTGTGTTTCTTTGCTGTCTCGTCTGAGAAAGGAGCCATTTCTGGACAGGGTGTTGACATGTGATGAGAAGTGGGTCCTGTACGAAGCTCCACGGCGCCGTCATCATTGGTTAGCATCCCATGAACCGGTTTTAAAACAGCCGAAACGAGCACTGCACCAGAAGAAGATCCTCCTGTGTGTTTGATGGCCTGCTTGCGACATCGGCATCGTGCTACCAGCTGGCCAGAGCATCAATGCAACTGTTTACTGTCAGCAGTTGAGCCATGTTCAAGAAAAACTCAAAACTCTGGAGCCAGCATTTCTGAATCGAAAAAGGGTCCTTCTGTTACAGAACAATGCTAAGCCCCACGCGGCTAGGATGACCTGGGACACCCGGGACACCGCGATGGAATCCAAGGCCTTCCAGAACGTTGGCATAAGATTGTCGATGCTGATAGGGACTTTTTTGATCTTTCAGATACGTCTTAGGTGATATATCGATGTTCGAAGGTGGTGGGTGAAAAAGCGACAGAACTTTCTTGGTTACTTTGTAGATAGTGGTTATTGTTTGAAAAACTTTACTATGGCCGAAAGTACTAATATTATGAAGGTTAAAGTTGTAGTTGTAGTTAAGACGCTACATTCTTTACTATTTGTTTAGCTGCCATCAATAGTGAACGCTCTCAGTGGATTTGTAAACTTGGACAGAATGTGTTATTGTTATGTGATACAATACATTCATTTGAGAAATCTCAGTCAAACCAATATCAAAGCCGATCTAGATTCTGTTCTTTCATTTACAACAACAAATATTCGGTGGCAGAGTTTAAACGAAGACATTCGAGTTACAAAAACGAACATAACGATGGTCGACAAAATGAACTGATCGTACCAAATATGGTGAGAAAATCCACAAAATGACATTGAATTACCTTCGACTGAAAGTGTGTGAGGTAGTGACCATTTCACAAGGTGCTGTATATTGCATATTGACTGTAAATTTGGACATAACCAAATTGCATTTGAGATGGATAATGTTTGGCAATAATGTAACAAAAACAGCGTTGTGAGGAGTGTTTAGCGATATTTCACAGCAATAAAGCCGAGTTTTGGCGTCGATTCATAACCACGGTCCCAGGGGTGTAAATAAGAGCCCAGCAGACTCCGCATTGCGGGGGGCTCAAGTCATCAGGGGCCCCAAATCGTGAAGTGGGAAGTAGAGCAGGGGCCTCACTCCATGCTGTCTGCAGAAGGGCCCCTAAGTCTTTAGTTACGCCACTGTTTCGTCCATCACTTCACGTCTGAAACGAAACAAAACAAGGAACTGAAAAGGAAGAATCGGCTCCAAAGAAAGCGAAGACCGTTCCATCTGCTGGCAAAGTGATGCGTCGGTGGTGAAAAATTTGCCAACAGTGAAAAGGAGTAGTCTGTGGTTAATGGATATTTTGTGAAGTTTGATGATTCACACTATAAACAAGATATGGAAGCTATTGATCATTGCTGGGAAAAGTCTATCGAGCTAAAAGGAGACTACCCCATCAGGATCCTACCGTCTACAGTCGGACAATTTGTCCATACCGACCAGATGCCGCGGTCGGATTGCTGGGGCCGGACACCTGCGTCTTTCCGCGCGATTTTTGACCGCGACGAATAGTTGCCTTGCCGAACAGTCGGCAAACAGCCGGAAATAAGTATTAAATGCGCCAGCACCGCCGTCGAAAAGAGGCCGGCATAAAGAGTCGGCAGAGGGTCGGAAAGAGGTCTTTCCGACTTTTTTGCCGACTCTCACGGTCGGCAACAGTCGGCAAAGAGTTGGCAAAGGGCATTTTATTTTACGATTTTCGATCACTTCTCGTCTCGGCAAAAGGTCGGCAACTCTGAACAAGTAGATCGACGTGCCACCGCGGACGGGCGCCGGCTGCCTCCGGCGGCCCGCCACTGTCGACGGCGGCAATCCCTCTTTCCGACCGCGACTTCCTGATGGGGTATGTTGGGTTTCTTTCTAATTTCTTTGTTAGGTCGGCTACATTTGGGATTACCCTTGTATTTCTAAAAATAGATAGACTATTTTTCACAAACCTACATGACTTGTCAACCATCAATCAAAGTACTACGGGAAACATAAAATTAAAATGTTTCGAAATTCTCTTGTTTTTCTATATAGAAGTTTGGTCAGATAATACGAGTGATTTTCAAAATGTGCTTACCCTACATTATTTTTTAAGTAACAACTTTTTAGGAAAGAAATTTCGAGTAAGTCTCAACATTAACTTGGATTTAAATAACTCGGGAACTAAAGGCGTGCACGAGAAAATATTTCACACAAATGTATCTCCACATAACCATTCTGTGTTTAATAACTCTTGAACCACCCGACCGATCTCGATCAAATTTTCAACATAGATGAAGTTCTGGCCTGGGATGCTTTTTATCATTTCACTTTGACGGGTAAATTAGGGGAGGGAGAGAGAGATCAGGCCCGGATTCGAGGGGAAGGCTATAGGGGCTATAGCCCCCCTTGACGCTCAGATTTTCACTGGGTAAAATGTACTTCAATCCTACTTTCTTTACATTGGATAAAGCGGCAAACTATCGTTTATCCCCTCCCTTGATCATATCCTAGATCCGTGGCTGAGGAAGATATATTTGAAAGTGATCGAAAATGACCGATATTAGTGTCGAATCCATAGTTTTCGGGGTCGTTGAGACGAACAACACTTTCGATGCTCTTTAAATCCAAATTCAAACCCCATTAGTACTTTGTGTCCAAAATGAAAATATTCTCCCCGTGCGAAGAACGGGTATTCTGCTAATACTAAATAAATGAAGAATTCGTAAGAGTTCTGGATATCGTGTTCTATACTCCAGTTCCTGTGATTAATGTTTCCCACGTGACTAGATTTAGGACTATATCGTCTCGGAAAAGTGCCCAGAAAGTGGTTTCTCGTCTCGAAAAGTGCGTTTCTATTGCAAGAGCTCTGTCTCGGCTCGTGGTCAACACTTCTACTTGTGATTGGTAAAAAAAAAAAAAAAAAAAAAAAAAAAAATGAGAAACTCAAATTATTCTCTTAATCTCAATGTTTTATTTATATGATCTCAGGTCATCACTGTTGGAGGTTTTTGACCACAAAAGGGAAGCCGAAAGGAAAACTAAACAGTTAAGAAATGAAATCTTTTAGTTTAACGTCCTACGTTTACGCCCTTTAGACTAAGGCAGACGATGATTAAGGCAAGTGAAAGATGATGGTAGAATTGGTGGAATGAGAAAGTGGGAGGAAACGAGAGTACACCGAGAAAAACCACGGACACGATTTTGTTCACCACAAACTTACTTGGCCAAGGACCGAACTAGGTACCCCACGCACCAGAGGTAAGTGCTCAACCACTGAGCCACCGTAACCCCAAAATAGTATAGAAAATTCGATTCATTTGTTACCTATGTTACGTTAGTAGCGAGAATAAAGTAGAACTCCTTTATTATCAAATATATGAAAGTTGTGAAGCTATTCACTGTTGGGTTGACAGATTACGAGTATATGCTTAGTTTCTTAGGTTAGTACAAATACTAAATTTGAAAATATAACCAAGGGTTGTGGAATCTGGTAATTGATAGATTAGTATATTCATTATCCACTACGTTACTTTTTTCGTTACTAAATTGGAGGCTAAGCAGTAGAGCGCTCACCTCTGGGGTCCCTGGTTCAATACTAGCTCCTGCCCAGTGAGCTTTTTGGTGTACATTAATCGTCTGTGTGATTTTTGCAGGGTTTTCCAACTGTATGCACTTCCTTCATTCAACAAGTTACATCTATCTTACCATTATGGTCTCCCTAGCCTCGGGGCATAAACTTGCGATGTTAAACCAAATAAGATTTACTAAATTCTAAACGAACAAGAACCCGAAACATGTTTCACGATATCGTTCTTTTCTAACTTCGTCATGTAGAGGACTGAAGGAGCAAAATAGGGGTAAGTTTACAGTGATTATGATTCGGATTGTCACGTCTTATGTGTTCATAGCGACTGTGCAATCCTCTGCTTCGTATTACATAATATAGCCACTGAAGACATGAAAACTGGGAAAACAGCTACAGGTTTTCGAAATGTAAAGGGGATAAATACAATTGTTGATAAAACAGTGTGAAACACGCGCAAAACGTTCAATTAATATATATATTATGCTAACTTCTGTAAAAACTTCTCAGAATATAAGATCCAAGATTATTTTCAGCTGAAGAGCTGTAGGTTTTTGATTATATTTGTTCTCTTCTAAGTTTTCTATTCTTTTCCTTGGATTAATCTGCGATGCTCCTTGAGAGAGAGAAAAAAGGATATTCAGATCCAGGTGGGAAGAATTCCTATCAAGAGTACCGCTGCCAACAATGCAATGTCTTACGTTCTTCGTCACAGACAGCTTGGCTACGTAGTTTCAAAAATACTCCTTGCGAACGCTTTGCTGATCTCGTGGCACCAAAATCAATTCCTCGTCGGAACTGAACGTTAAGTAGCTAAGCTTTCACCATAAAGATTAATACCTCTAGATCTTAGTCCAGGGGTCATCAACACATGGCCCGCGGGCCAGAGGTGGCTAGCAGAGCTCTTTTGAAAAATTAGGTTGTAATATGATACGCTGATTAAATAAAAGTAGACGGCATCAATCTTACAGATCTAAACAGAATCTAAGCCTGACTCAAACCCAGGCCAAATGAGTTTATGGTGGACAACATCATGTTGATAGGTTTTCTCGGTAGTCTCCCGTTTCCTCCCACATTTACATTCCACCAATTATTTCATCATCACTCACTTACGTTAATCATCCGTCTCAAACCTTGTTTCAACTAGTGGTGGGCACCAAAACAGGTTTTTCGGTTTTCGGTTTTTAGAAATACCGAAACCGGTTTTCGATATTTTAAAAAACGGTTTCGGTTTTCTGGTTTTCTTCAAAACCGGTTCGGTTTTTCACCAGATTCGGTTTCGGTTTTCTTCAAAACTGGTTCCGATTTTTAAAAAAATTTGTTCTATTTCTGACCAGAATAGTATTTTGTTGTTCTCCGGAAACCGAATCATTTTCCGCAGAAACAGTTTAATGTGTTTTCCAAAAGTTTTCACCGAAACCAGTTTCGATGAAAATCGAACCGGTTTTGAGAAAAACCGAAACCGATTTCGGTGAAAAACCGAACAGGTTTTTGGAGAAAACTGAAACCGGTTTCGGTGAAAAACCGAACCGGTTTTGTAGAAAATCGAAACCGTTTCGGTGAAAAACCGAACCGGTTTTGGAGAAAACCGAAATGTCTGTTTTTCGGGTTTCGTTTTTACTAGAAACTGGTTTCCAGTTTTTATAAAAAACCAGTTTTGCCCATCCCTAGTTTCAACCTGAAATAGTACATTTATAACTTCTGATTCCAATGGGCGAGTAAGATCAATGAAAGAATTTGTTCGTTGGTCGCTGAATCCATGTCAAAAAGCCATTCGGCCTACTCTCTATTTCATACTCTTTCTGTTGTATAGACATCAATATTGAAACTGGAAGTGGTAATTGACGTCTGTCACTTCCTGTTCAAATGGAGGACTAAAATAAGACGTGAAACACATCTTTACAGAACTGAATCCATTTAAGAAACTGCTTGTCGCTATATATCTCCGTTCTATCCACTATTCGATCAGTGTTCTAACCGGAAATCAGAGATTCTCACCACTTCCGGTTTCAACAGATGGATAAACGTTGAGATAGAACTTAGTTTTAGGACTCTGTGTAAAAAATACATTTCAATATCTCTTACAGTTTTTGCTTAATATAATTACGTATGAAACCAAAAGTACCAAAAGTAAATGTCAACCATTTCCGGCTTTGGTAGAGTGTTGTGGGTGGTGCTGATGATATGTTCTCTTGAGACGCGAATGCAAAAAAAAAAAAAAAAAAAAAAAAAAAAAAAAAAAAATCTATCTGTTATAGTTTTTGTTCTATGACGACCAAGTTGAAACCCTCAATGCTTAATTTCTACCACTTCTCGTTAGGGTCTCTGACTTGGGAGACCCGGGATTGATTCGCGGCGGAAGCTCATGTGGTTCGGATTCCATATCAAGCGTTAGGTCCCCGTGAACGAGACGCGAAACTCAAAATAAATCAATCAAATGTGTGGAGCTTAACACTGAAACACTGATTGCTAATTCATCCTTCCTCTTCTTGTTGCAGCAAAGAAATAAAATCAGAGACGAAAGGTATTCTTCCGGTACTGAATTCATTGTCACTATCTATTTCCGTTTCGTCCATTAGGCGATCAGTGTTGAAATCGAAAAAGAAAATCGTAGATTTTCACTACTTGCTCTTTGAACAGATAGATAAAACTCGAGGTTAAACCTATTCTTGGGGGGACGCTAAACCTGTGTCAGGAAATCGTTTCTAGAAATCTCTTAGACCCGTATTTTAGATCATGTCCAAATAAGATTCAAAACAAGTCTTGAGTAAAACTTAGTTTTAGATAACATCTCCTTTCTGAGGTAATTCTTGTTCATAAACACATTTTGAGAATTTCTCAGCGAAAATCCAACTTCGTATTGTCGAAAATACTGGACCATACATGCTGTCAAATGTCCTATTCACTGGTTATGAACATGAATTAGCGAGTTCGAAAACTTGTCTTCAGAAACATTTATGAACATAGGCGTGCGCACGTGGGAGCAAGTGAGGGCGCTCGCCCCACCTAATGTTTAGGCATTGCGTTTTTTTTTTTTTTTAATAATTTTCTCAGCTAATATGAATTATATTTCACAAAAACGGACCCTGAAAGACGTCTGAAATCATCGCAATACAAAATAACACTTTGAACTTTGCAATACTCGACCAAAATTTCCCGATTTAATTATATTTCAGTTTTTCTTCCGTTTGTTTCCTCCCAGCAGTATATTATCACACACACACACCTAACACACTATCTGTAGGCGCCGACTCTAAAAGGGAGTTCGGACGAAGCTTTTCTGTTCCTTCTCTCCAATCTAAAAGCAGAGGGGTTTGCTCTTATATCATTATAAAGAAAGTAATGATTACAAGGTGGTTGCATATGTTTAGGAGTACCGCTATTGATTTGCCCCGCCCCCCCTAATCCAAGGGTCTGCCTACGCCTGTGTTTATGAATATGATTAAAATATTATTTTCATCAAGACCTTTTTGTGGAAAATCTATATTTCAAAATCTTGCCCAATGGTATTATGAAACAGCAATTCTATTTTCTAGATAAGATCTTGAGATACATTTTCTTTAAGACGAATCTATTTATATGGTCATTCTATGGAAATGAGTACTCAAACTGGAGGTACTACTTCTGTTTTTGGCAGTGTTGCGGGTGAGGATAGTATATGCTCTTGAATCAATTATTAAAAACCAATTCTCGCTATTTTTATCGTTTTTGTGCTATGACGAAAAACGTTGAAACCGAAAATTGTTAATTTGAACAACTCTCGGTTTGAATAAAGGGTTACGTAAGAGATGAAACTGCAAAAAACGGAGTCGACTGCAAAAAACTGCTCCTCAATGTTCTTTTAGTGTTTTCCCTCTCATACCTGTCAATAGATGGACAAAGCTGTTCTTTAAGATTTCCGACACTTATGCATAATATAGTTTGAAAGTATAATAATAATAATAATAATAATAATAATAATAATAATAATAATAATAATAATAATAATAATAATAATAATAATAATAATAATAATAATAATAATTAGTAGTAGTAGTAGTAGTAGTAGTAGTAGTAGTACACTGAGAAAAATCCGTCATCCGGACAGCGGTATATTGTACAAATATACGGAATCCTCTTGCTTACTACAGAAATCAGTATGTAGCATACCTTATCCATATCCTATATACACACTGCCCTTAGATGTTACATCATGTCGTTAATGGATGTCTGACATCTAAGAGTTTTCCGTATATCACATGCATATACTTATGTTACATTCCTCAGCTATATGCTATATACGTCCATTTGTATGTGAGATCCTGACCGGCTATATTGTTTCATACGGAAAGTACGTACAGATGGAACACTTATACCGAAAGTGTTATAAAACATGAGTTGTCAGTTATACGTCTGCTGTATATTAAGTCCTAAAACTACAGGAATTCCGCATGAAACCTACCTTTTTAAGTACGCTACATACATTTTTTTCTCAGTGTAGTAGTAGTGGTGCCGTGCACTTCGAACAGAGATGGAGTTGATCGTGGATGAAGTGAGTCAAGACTTGTGAGTGGGTCAACAGGAGGTAACTCACTCCGACTCACTGACCCACCACGACCCACCAACCAACTCTGTTCAGTGCACTGTAAACAGCATCTTCTGAACACTTGAATTTGTCTACGTTTTACTTTTAAGACCTCCATTTTTGTTCCTTTTCATGAAATCTCGAGTAAAATAATAATAATAATAATAATAAAAGTATTGAAAAAGATTATACAATATTTACGTCCTTTCTCTGTTTATTCAAATATAACAATTTTCCTTTCATTATGACAACTATTATAAAAAGTACATACTCAATAATGTCTTCTAAAATATTTTACAATATCTGCGTTCTTCTCTCTATTAAATCAAATGTTAACAGAACTTTTTTCCGCATAAATTTTTGTTTTTATTATTCCGTCAACTACTGTCTGTTCCAAATGACATGTTAAAGGAGCAGTAGAAAATTGTTTTTGAAATAACATGTTTGAAACTGCAAGGATGCGATGACGAAAAATTATGATAAAAAATGTTCACGGTTTGATTACAAGGGCACTATGCTTTCGGAAGCTTGAAATTTCCCTGACTAGTAGCAGAAATTCTGAGAATTCCGTGACTTATCTAGAAATTTCAAATTCCCTGACTCTTCCAGGATATCTCGCTTACCTCGCCACCATGTATTGCAAGTAATACTAATTTCCTCATAAGAAAGAGTAACCAAAAGCTTGTTGTAGTTTACTTTTTAACGCTGATCCTTCTTTTTCTCATGTCATTTTGTTTCATCCTTCCTTAAGTTTCTTTCGTTTCTGGTCTGGAAGGGGGGGGAGATTCGCTACGTGCCTGCTCCCGGGTGAAAGCATTTGGGTTCATCATTTTATATTGGTGAAGCTCAAATTCTACAATTGCTTCAAGTTCGAAAATGTTATTATTTCCCTTGTTTACCTTCATTTTTATTATTCCCGCGCAAACAGCACCTTACATGTGTCTCTTCGCTTCTCTCGGGGACGCGGTGGTACAGTGGTAGAGCGTTCACCTTTGGTGCTTGGGGTCCCAGGTTCGATCCCAGCTCTCCCCAAGTGAACTTTGTGGTGGACAAACAACGTGCTCGTGGTTTTTCTCGGGGCTCTCCCGTTTCCTCCCACTTTCTTCATTTCACTTCACATCTCTCATCATCACCGTCTATTTTAGCCTAACCAGCATAACCGTGGGACGTAAAACTCAAAGATTTCATTTTCATTTCATTTTCTTCACTTCTCTCATCATCACCAAACCTCTGAACACGTATTTCAGGCGTTGATCATTTCTGATTTTGAAAACGCCCCTGCGTACACTATAAGTCATTTCTTGGCAGCTTGCATATCATATCGTCAATTAAAAAAATCATATATAATAACTTTTTTAAGTAATTAGTAAAAACTCATTGTGAATCTTATAGAAATGTTTAAATAGCGAGAGTAGCGACCAAGAAAATTTTTAACAAATCTGTTTCTTTGCAAACCAACAATATTGATTTAATGGGTCGCCAATACATTTTCGGGGCGCTCTGTCTTTTACTCATTTCCAACACTTTTTCTCTCTTTTTGCTCGTTCGGCGCCCTCTTGCTATCAGCACCTGGGGCAACCGCTCCGCACGCCCCTGCTAGTTATGGTTCTGCATATATATTATAACTTTTGTATTGATTTTTTTTTTGAAACAATAAACTTTGGCGTCATTTGTAATTTTTGCTGCTTGCTTCCAGAGAAATGGATGTAAGTGGGCTGTAATTATCTATATGCGTAGACAGACCTAGAAAGCTAAGTGATGTAGAAATTACAAACATTAAGAAGGAAATACGTTTCGCAATATCAAGTTAAATTTCTAATAAAATAATTCGCAGTAATAGCCCTCTTGCTGTTTCTGTCTACCAACATAAAAATCTTTAAAGCAAAATATGACAGAAAACTATTAAATTCCACTTTTCTCTTTTCAAAACGAAAGAGAAATAGCGAGAGAGAGAGAGAGAGAGAGAGAGAGAGAGAGAGAGAGAGAGAGAGAGAGAGAGAGAGAGAGAGAGAGAGAAAGTTTGAAATCGTGCAAAAAAAAAATGCATTTCCAAAATTAATGTTAATAAGTTTGACGGTTCTTGCAAATTGCGTGCAACAGCCAGATTTGTTTCTTTAATGGCTCTCGGCACTGTAGACTTGTTAAAACACGCTTTTTCATAATTAAATTTGCGATATATGACGTCAACATTCCAAAAATAATTGAGGCGATTTGTAAAGGAAATTTTATAGACGAAATTGGCAATACGAAGAATAGAAGTTATTTTTTTTTTTCAGCTCAATAACGCTTTGAAAAGCTAAATTGTCTCTAGAGAATGAAAATTAGTATTATGAAATGAAATGAAATGTTTAAGTTTTACGTACCACGATTATGCCAGCTAGACTAAAGGAGACGGTGATGATGAGAAGTGAGTGAAATGGTGGAATAAATTAAGTAGGAGGAACCCCAAGAAAATCCACACACACAGTGTTTGTCCATCACAAAGGTCACTTGGTGCGAGCTGTGATCAAACCAGGAACCCCCTGCACCAGAGGTGAACGCTCTAACACTGAGCCACTCTCCCCTTAAAAGTAGTATTGTCACGTGTACAGCACATGAAGAAGTTTGGTTATGTAGCGTGATATTTTCGTACGTGGTAGTAGATCTGTAACACTTCCGAATTTAGTAGAAAGATTAGATTGGATCTGCTATACTCGTATATTCTTGGGACGCTCACTTGACTACAGAAAACCGTTTCTCGCTACGTGTTTCCGTTTTAACTCTATGGCGATCAACGATTAAAGCGGAAATGGTTGATTTCTGACATTCTGGTTTGAAAAGAGGGTTAAGACAGGAGATGGTAAATATTCTTAGAACGCTAAATCGATTTAGGAAAAAAAAAACGTTACTCGCTATCTATTATCACTTTTGCTCTATTTAGATCAATATTCAAACCGGAAGTTGTTGTAATGAATTTTTATCAGTTCCGGTTTTAGTACAGAGTTAAGGATGGAGATTATATGTATTCTGCGGATAATTAATCAATTGCAGGAATCCGCTTATTGTTGGATTCTACGGCTTTTATTCTCTAGTAATCAACGTTAACCCTTATCCGGTCCAGACATTTTTGTAACGTAAACGGGCAACCGGGGCCTGTCAGGCCCAGTATATATTTTAAGTGCAGAATACACAAAATCAATGCCTATTGTCACTTACTCTTTAGACTAGTCTAGAATGTAGTCTAGAATGTACCGGTATAAATTTTTGTCAAGTAGCGAAACTTCGTGTCACGCTTTTGTAAGCCAAGCAGAATAGCAAATCCGGTCCAGACATTTTTGTAACGTAAACGGGCAACCGGGGCCTGTGAGGCCCAGTATATATTTTAAGTGCAGAATACACAAAATCAATGCCTATTGTCACTTACTCTTTAGACTAGTCTAGAATGTAGTCTAGAATGTACCGGTATAAATTTTTGTCAAGTAGCGAAACTTCGTGTCACGCTTTTGTAAGCCAAGCAGAATAGCAAATCCGGTCCAGACATTTTTGTAACGTAAACGGGCAACCGGGGCCTGTGAGGCCCAGTATATATTTTAAGTGCAGAATACACAAAATCAATGCCTATTGTCACTTACTCTTTAGACTAGTCTAGAATGTAGTCTAGAATGTACCGGTATAAATTTTTGTCAAGTAGCGAAACTTCGTGTCACGCTTTTGTAAGCCAAGCAGAATAGCAAATCCGGTCCAGACATTTTTGTAACGTAAACTGGCAACCGGGGCCTGTGAGGCCCAGTATATATTTTAAGTGCAGAATACACAAAATCAATGCCTATTGTCACTTACTCTTTAGACTAGTCTAGAATGTAGTCTAGAATGTACCGGTATAAATTTTTGTCAAGTAGCGAAACTTCGTGTCACGCTTTTGTAAGCCAAGCAGAATAGCAAATCCGGTCCAGACATTTTTGTAACGTAAACGGGCAACCGGGGCCTGTGAGGCCCAGTATATATTTTAAGTGCAGAACACTCAAAATTCAATGTCTGTTGCCGCATACTGTTCCGACTAAAGGTTACAATAGTCACGTGTTCAATATATAATTATGTGACAATTTGATCTAATATTTGACAGGAATTTCACTAAAGTTATACGGGGCCTCCTAGGCCCCGGTTGCCCGGTTACGTCAGGAAAAGATTTTCAAATTAAAAAAAAAAAAAAAGCTTTACCAACTCCTCGATATGTTCATGATTTTATCTTCGACGAAAGATAGAAGAATTCAGTATTTTATGTCTTCGAAATATGTATGGTTATTGAGATATTTTAGAAAAATGAAGCTACTGGGCCTGGGAGGCCCCGGTTGCCCGGATAAGGGTTAAATTCGGAAATGGTTGATTTCAACCACATCCAGTTTGATTTTTTCCTTCATCAGCAAAGTCCATTCCTAAGTATTGACCTTCTTCATCCTCATCTAAATTGATGGCAGCACATCAACTGGTTCTTGAGATTTTTTGCCTTCCGGTCAGACGGACAGTCAGGGTTAATATACCGGGTGTATCAAAAGTTTTAGGCCATAGACTGTCTCCGTTGTGACTGAAAACGGAAGTTATCAATTTCCTCTATTACCAACCATGTATCGTCTTCTACTGTTAATATTTGGCAGACAGAATTCAAACACGTGCTAAAATCAGCATTTGGTTACAGATTAGTGATACTATCCACTAGACCGCAGAAAGATGGGTAATAATAGGTGTGGGTGGGATTTTATCCTGTCGTTCTTCTAATGTCAAACTTGGGGCATAATAAAATTTACAAAGTGTGATCAAAAAGTACAGTGAATCTAGTTACACAGTCATTTGTCAATGTTGAATCCATTTTAATCAGTAAGCCCGGTAGCTCAAACCTTTGGTACGTACAATTAGTGTCGAATTTGAACGAGTTGTGACGTGTTAGTTGGCTTCGAGAGACAGAAGAATGTGGGCGTGTTAAGAGTATCTGTCGCGCGCCAACATCATGTTTTGTTTCAAATCACAAAAAGATGTCAAAGAAGCTCACGAAGCGTCAAAATCAGTATATGGAGATGAAATGTAGCATTGAAGACTGTTTACAGATGGTATGACGGATTCAAAAGCAGCAAGGCATTGGTTGAAAACGAGCAACGATCGTGACGTCCTTCGACGTCATAAACAGATGAGAACGTGCAAAAAGTGGCAGAAATCATTTGTTCAAACATGCGAATGACTATTCGAGAGCTTTCCGAAGAAATAAACATGTCATACGAGTCCATAAAAATCATTTTAACTGCCGATTAAATGAACAAACGGCTTTCTTCTTCACCACGAAAACGTGCTGTGCCACACTTTGCTTTTGATCCGCAAGTGTTTGGCCGGTGCTCTCCAGATATAGCACCGTGCGACTTCTAGTTTTTCCCAAAAGTTAAAACCGTGCTTAAAGGAAAAAGTTCTGACACATTCCTGACATTGAGAGGGCCACGACAAAGCAGCTGAACGCCCTTTCTAAAGAAACCTTTCAGAAGAGCTTCCAGAGTTCCAATTATGGATTCAACGTTGGGCTAAGTACATTGCTAGCCAAGAATAGTGCTTTGAATGAAATCCCATGTAAGCTTATTACTTTGTCTCTAATAACATTATTCACCATATTTTTTTGATGACACCTCGTAAATATTTCAACTTCGAGGTAATTTTTCTTGTGACCCCGTGGGCGGAGACCTTCCCATTGGATTCAACATCTTCAAATTAGTATAAAAAGCACAATTAAAAATGGGCACTTTTTCCCATTAGCGTTCGTGTTTCTGTAGTGAAAGACAGGATAAAGATATTGTAGAGAGATAATTGTAAAGACCACAGGTAGAGAAGAAGATACCTGGCACCACTTGTTTGTGTCCCATCAGCTCTTCCTGGTAGCTATTTCATCGACGAGCTCTCTTAAGTTATTTTAGGACAAAATGCCTGTGTTTCGATAACAGACGACATGCACCCAACAGGAAAGTTCAAACCGTCATCTGGGAAGAATTCGTGTAAAATCCTAAGCCAACAATTTTGATGATCCCAAATAAATTCTTGCCGATGCAGCTTGATTTTGAAGAGAACCAGCTCGTCACGTTCTCCAGAGTCATCAAACATCAGAAGAAAAGAATAAAGAAAAAAATCCTGCCGCAGACAGACAGTTCACTGCCTCATCACAAAGAGAACCTTATAAACATCCCTTTTTATTCTCCCAATAGCAAACAATTGCCTCCAAATGGACCCAGATCTTTCAGCGGTTGAAATATCACTTCCATTTCAACAATCAGGAAACGGATGGAACGAACCCTCTGGAAATATTTACATTTTGAAATGTTTAGCAGGTTCTAAATATAGAGAGCTTGCTGAACGCTACTAATGAACAAACCATGGTGAAATATGTGCAGTGTTGCCACAAAGGAAACAAAATAAGATCCTAATTCAATGGTTCTCATCCTCGGAGATATACTATATATATAATACAAGGAAATGCTCTCCTAAACTCTCAGAGCACATGGAAATCAAGTCAAAGCTGTGATAAAAAGAGGGATCAAGTTTCTATGGTGCGCTTAAGCACGTGGAAAAGTTAACACTATTTTCACATTATGAGTTACTTACAATATCTAAACGTGATGTTTTAAGCTCTGAAAGCAGCTGCAGGTAGATCTTCAAGATGAAATATCTACAAAATGACTAAAAATGGACTTGATTACCTTGTGTGTTGAAAGTGTTATATAAGATATCCCGCGTATAACTTTCTTCTAATATTATTGTGCTTTCGATCAACAATACGAGGAAAGAAAGTACGATAATTCTGAAGGAAAATTTCCTTGTAGTATTTGTACTTTCGATCAACAATAAGGGAAAAAAATATGGTAATTCTGAAAGAGATTTTTTGTAATATTTGTACTTTCGGTCAACAATAGGAGAAAGAAAGTATGGAAATTCTGAAGGAAAATTTTCTTGTAATATTTGTACTTTCGATCAACAATAGGAGGAAAGAAAGTACGGTAATTCTGAAGGAAAATTTTCTTGTAATATTTGTACTTTCGATCAGCAATACGAGGAAAGAAAGTATGGTAATGCTAAAGGAAAATTTCCTTGTAGTATTTGTACTTTCGATCAACAATAAGGGAAAAAATATGGTAATTCTGAAAGAGATTTTTTGTAATATTTGTACTTTCGGTCAACAATAGGAGAAAGAAAATATGGAAATTCTGAAGGAAAATTTTCTTGTAATATTTGTACTTTCGATCAACAATAGGAGGAAAGAAAGTACGGTAATTCTGAAGGAAAATTTTCTTGTAATATTTGTACTTTCGATCAGCAATACGAGGAAAGAAAGTATGGTAATGCTAAAGGAAAATTTCCTTGTAGTATTTGTACTTTCGATCAACAATAAGGGGAAAGAAAATATGGTAATTCTGAAAGAGATTTTTTGTAATATTTGTACTTTCGGTCAACAATAGGAGAAAGAAAGTATGGAAATTCTGAAGGAAAATTTTCTTGTAATATTTGTACTTTCGATCAACAATAGGAGGAAAGAACGTATGGTAATTCTGAAGGAAAAGAATCGTATTGGAGATTTTAACGAATTTACAATTTCATAGCCTGTATATACCGATCCGTTCGTCCGTGTCGATGTAGAGTCCCTTAAGAAATAATACTATTCAACGTACCCGAAACAAATTTAAACTTAAGGATTTTATAAGATTCTCGAAGGAAGGAAGGCTTCGATCTTTTCCCTCTGATCCAGTGTTTCTTCCAAACATGTTTTTTTTGGAGGGGAAGGGGGCACTGCGCTCCCCCGGAGGTCTGAGAGTGCCCTCCCGGAGGAGACCCAAATAATACGTCTTTAATATAATAATAAATAGAAAAGTACCAACAGTGCCCCCCAGAACATTTTTTTCTGAAAGAACGACTGCTCTGATCTCTTGCAAAACAAGAGCAGTCCACTAGAGGGTGAAAATTTAAATATAAATAGGAATTTCTAGGGAATGGCTCTGAAAAGTTTGTTTCCATAAATCAATATTTCATTAACAACGCTATAATCTTATATATAAAACTGATTGTTAGTTTCTTTGTTTTGTTCGCTATCATTAGCTTGGCATACTTTTAACTAATTGTACGGAAGAGCCCAGACTATTTAGAATTGTTAGTTAGCAGTTTAGTACTTTCGCTTTTCATAATCCTGTCTCTGTGTCAACCGTCCTCCAATCACGTAACACTACCGTCTAAAGCAGAAGACAGCGCGCTTGTCATTGGCTGCTGATAACTTAATGTCCTTGAAAGCACTCCGCTGTTGCGACGTCGCATCTATAAGCAAAAGCCGTGACTAGGGAAGTTGAGATGTAATGTTATAGGCGAGATAACATCTATAAATGTAACGTATATTGGGAACCACCATTTAAAATGTAATGATTAATTTATATTTTACGTTACGTTCCAGCTCACAGTCCGTGTAACTCTTAAAATATATAAAAACGATCAAATCACATTAAATCAGGCACGACAAATTATATCACTATTACCTTTATTCTCCAAAACCTCATTAATTATACTTTTCTTTTTCGGTTGTCATAGCAACATTTTAAACAAGTAACTATCTGTTGTTATGATAACTATAAATGCAACGATTATACACCTAAAATCAACATATATCTTCAGCTATTGAGATTAAATCTTATTTCTTTCTATTTCAGAATCAACAACATATATATTCTTTTTTTTCTTCTTCTTCTACACGACAGATTGTGTACTTTTATGCAACGTTCTCCAAAACCAAGATATAAAAATAGAAGAAATTACAAAATAGATATACAATATCGTTGTAGAGAGATATTCTCGTCAGCGAGGATAAATAAGTGGGTTGGACTAGACCACCAGTAACAGCGGAAGTAAAGTTTTTCACTATTTTTTCGAGGCTTCGTGGCTATTTCCTATCATGACGTGTTGGTGAATTTTACGGTTTGCTCTTGTATGAAGAATGTCGTCGTGGCTTTTGCTCTAAAAATCTAGTCTTGCTCAAAAGCATTAAAATCAATCATAGGTGAATGAAATATATACACTTTCTAGTACAAGGTATTAATAATTACGGAATTTAAATCTTTTATTATTAATAGGAATACAGAGTTAAAAGTTTGAAGTTAAATTATTCCAGTTGAGCTCAGTTGATTTTGAGTTTAACGTCCCTTTCAACAGCGAGGCTATATGAGACGGGTCCTATGATTAATCTGAATCCGAAGCCCATGAGCACCCGTCGGGAATCGAACCCGGCTCTCCCACGCCAAAGGCGCGTATGTTAATTGCTTAGCTACGGAAGAGCCCTAAACTGCTAAAATAACATATAGTTAAACAAGTAGATTGTAAATATGTTCCATTGCATTCTTCTACTGGAGAAGATAACTATAGACCTCATGTGGTATAATTAGACATGGCTTTCTCTTTTAGTTAGGAACCAGGTAAACTTGTCGAAAACGTTTGTTTCCTATAGGTTAAAGTTGGAAAATGTAAACAAATATTTTTTTCTGGTGGAACAGCTACCCAGCAAATTTAAAGGGAATTTTATGAACGATTTTTTTTTTTTTTTTTTTTTTTTTTTTTACAATGTGGTTTCCTTGACTAACTAATTAATTCTATGGCCTATGGAACTCAGAGGTTCAATGCCGCGTTCACAAAACCTCTCCACTGACTTCTATCCTTAGCCAACTGGATCCAGTTTCTACTTTGTATTTCTGCGAGATCCATCTTAATATTGTCCTCCCATCTGAGCCTAGATCTTCCTAATGGTTATTTTCTCATTGGTCTTCCAGTTAAAACTTTGAAAGCGTTCCTACTTTCTTCCATCCTGGCTACATGACCTGCCCACCTGAGTCTCCTAGATTTGATGACCCTAACAATGTTTGGTAAACCGTATAAATTATGCAGTTCTTCGTTATGAAATTTCCGCCATTTCGCACTCCCGTTCCTCTTGGGTTCGAATATTCGTCCCAGGATCTTGTTCTCAAATATTTTCAGTCTATGTTCTTCTCTCAGAGTAAGCGACCATGTTTTGCAACAATACAAAACAACGGGCATGAAGCTTCAAATTCCTCGACAGAATTCGCGATGACAAGAAATTTTGAACTGAGCAATAACACGAATTCCCTGCTTTTAGTTGACATTTAATTTCTTCGTGAATATGGTTTTAGTCTGTTAATATTTATCCTAGATATTTGAAACTATCCACTTTATCAAAAGTATTACTTGATATTTTAACGCATGCATAATTTGCCGTATTGCTATCCCGACGAACTTTCATGTATTTAGTTTTCTCTGCATTTACTTCTAAGCCCATGCACCTGCAAGCATTTAACAAGACCTCTGCATTTCTTTCTATTGTTGTCCTATCATTCCCTATTAAATTTACATAATCAGCATACGCCATAACCTGGTGAATACCATTCAACTCTGATCCCTGGTCGCTATGTTTGATTTTCCTTATAGCGTATAAAAGAAGGCATTGCAACATTTGATGTCTTTTCCTACCTCTTACTTATGTGAGCAAACCTTTTCTGCTCCTTGCAGTATTCGAACCTTAAAGCGAAATCATCTTCATGTGGAATTGGACCTAAGATTGATGGTGACAAAATTTATTCCAGATTTGAATGCAATTGTGGAAAAACACAAAGAATTTTATTGCTCACATTAACGACCCCACATTTAAGAATTTATCGAGTGGACTTCCTTAAAAGAAAAAAAAAAAAACATCGATTTTCAGTCTTGAAAGTTACTGTATTTTCAATAGAAATTTCGTTCACTACGAAGCAATGATGTATCTTTAAAATAAATTCCTTATTGGAATATTTTTCTTAATCTTTTCATTGTCAGTGGTAATTCAAATTAGTAGATATTTTTAATACCTTGTGAAATTGCAGATAGCGTTGCAAGGGGTACACAGATCACTTTCCGAATGAACAGACGGTCCGCGTTATCGAAAAGTTTGATTGGGGTCCCGGGTTCGATCCCAGCCCCCGCCAAGTGAACTTTGTGGTAAACAAACACCGTGTGCGTGGGTTTTCTCGGAGTTCTCCCGTTTCGTCCCACTTTCTTCATTCCACCATTTCATTCATTACTCATCATCACCGTCTCCTTTAGCCTAACCGGCATAACCGAGGGACGTAAAACTCAAAGATTTCATTTTTTTTTTTCGAAAAGTTTGAGAACCACTGCTGTAGATCCATCTTATATACCCTTGCTGCTGAAAGGGACGTTAAACTCAAAAAATAAAAGAAAAATAAGTATTAAATTTTCAATCGTAAGAAAATAATCTTTTCTTTAAAGATTTTACGTTCTAATTTTACTAATAGTGTTTTACGAATATTTTGTACGTAAAAAAATGGAAATTATACCAGTGGAAAGTTACGCATCTCTTGTGACTTTCAGTCAGTTATCATTCCAGACATTTTAATACTATTTAGAGCTTTCAAAAATCCTGATTTAGTCCGGACAGTCTCCCATTAATATAATATGTCCATCAAAAAATGTTAAAAACTCCAATTGTCCCGGTTTTGTTCCAAAACGAAAGTTAATATCGTTCGTGTGATATTTATAAAATATAACTTTTATTGTTTTCCAAAACTCAAGTAATGAATATAAAATGCTCTCTTATCATTTTCTCTTAATAAGCACTGATCTATTAATTAATTAACTCTGATATTTAACGAAAAAAAAAAAAAACAAGTGCACTGCTATTGACTATACTGTAAATTCTCATAGGGTGTTTCCGTTTCATAGATTGAAAATTTGAAAATCTAATACTGTCATAAATCTAATACTGTCATTCCTTTGATAAATCACAAAAAAGCTAAAGTGAAAAAAAGGGTATGTGCCATATATGACACGGCATGCGGTAAGGGGTTAATAAGTTTTAAAAAATAATTAAATGAAGTTTATAAGAATATATAAAAGTAACAAGGAAATATTGTAATGTCACCCAGGAGAATGTTACTAAATCTTCAGTTTAAAATTTGATCCGGACGTTAAATGACGTGTCTATATAGATCGCGGGGAGGGGGAGGCACGGTGGCTTACCTCTACTGCATGAGGTATCTGGTTCGATCTCCGACCAAGTAAGTTTGTGGTGAAAAACATTATATCCGTGGATTTTCTCGGGTTTCTCCCTTTTCCTTCCACATTCTTATCCCACTAATTCTTCTATCATCATTCACTTGCGTTAATCATCACCATCTTTAGCCTAAAGGGCATAATCCTGAGACGTTAAACTGAAAAATTTCATTTCATTTTTCTATATACATCGGGTAAAGCAGATGAACTGATGGAAAGAAGTCTAAAATCAGCTTTTTCGTCATGTAAGGGACATGGCACGTGTAAATCTGTTGAAATTTTGATTATTATTATTATTATTATTATTTTTTAATGATCACCATATCTTCTTTCTCCTGTCGTCGCTCGAAAGTTAGAAGAAGAAGAAGGAGGAACAGGAGGAGAGAAAAAAGAAGCCTCCAAGTACTTGGCAGCACTGAAAGGTTAATGAAAGGAGTCAAAGAAGAGTTGGACGTCACAGGCCATTCGCGTCCTGCTGTCTGGCTCAAGTGTTAACGAAACAAACCATTCGCTCCATTTAAATTTTTTTTCTCTTGCTTTCTTCACGGAGTTCTAAATAACAAATCGCTACCGCTGTTCTGCTACTTGTCTACCTTCGAAACTCCAAAAATAGAACTCATCTGTCAGCGAGACATCTTCCCTTGGGTTACAAGAATGGATTTTAACATGATTATGGGGCGAAATTAATCGTAGGAAACAACTGTTCTAAAAAAAATCATTTACGTTTAGTAATTCATAATTATAATACACTTCCTTGTTTGTAAAGATTCTTCATTATCATCTGTATGCTTTGTAAGCTTTCTGAGGCACAATGTTGCCAACTTTTCAGAAGTATAATCTTAGTATGTGGTGTTGATGTCTATATTCTAACATTGTGTGACAAAGTATGATGCAATTTAGGAATCCGGGTATCAATATTTGAAAATTTCACGAGTAAAATGTGTTAAATCACAAAGGAAGAGTAACATTTATAAAAACATATTTAGGCGCCAAACAAGTGAAGAAGTACGTGGAAACAACATTAAATCAACATTCATCTGCACATAAAGGGAGCTCGTATTGAGTAAGAGTGGGGATCACGTGACACAGGGCCGGTATCATTTGACGCTGCAGCAACTTGTTTCTGACAAAGACAAAACTAGTTTTCATATCAAAACTATGATAACTAGAGCCTTTCTTTTTCAACTGTAGCCCTTGCTGAAGCTGCTGTCAAAGTGTGTTTTCCCGTACCGCCGTCGAAAGAGGGGGGACAAGTTGCTGCGGCCGAGATCTTTCAATTGTTAGATGCGAAGGGGTTCACGGACTTCGCTGTGCTCTGTCTTGTTAGCCATTCTAAGTAGCCTACGATCTTCACTCGTCAAGACCACACGACTGAATGACAAATTGGCAACACAGCGGAGGTCATTCACTTCTTTTCCCTAAGCAACAAGAGGGTTTCATCCGTCAAAGGGTGGCGGAGATGGGGCGAAGTATGTTTCATATATTTTCCGAGGGCACAGGTAAAATAGACAGGCTTTAACTAAATGGAACAGGTGTTTGCTACCAGAGATGGAGTGGGTCAGTGGGTCAAGTGGGTCAAGTTTTCTGAGTGGGTCAGTGGGTCGTGGGTCAACAGCATGTGACCTACTGTGACCCACCACCCACTGCGACCCACCGACTCAGTATGATCTACCGACCCTCTCTGCTCACTGCATTGTAGACAGTATCTTTTGAAGACTGGTAAATTTGTCACCGTTTTACTTTCAAGACCTTCATTTCCCTTTCTTTTCCACTTGTTTCTGTCTACTTACCTGAGGTGAGTATATCTACGTTAAACAAGAACTTCAGGCACTTTTGGATATTGATATTTTTAATAGTAATAATAGCAATAGGACTTACACTACTACTTGGCTTTCGAGACCTGTGGGTTTTTAGAGCTAACTACTGGAAAAAATACATTTTTGAATCACTGTAATATATAAATTATTCATAAAAAATTGAATGTAACTATGTGTGCCTGATCACGGTCAAATTGCAAAGTCAAATGAAATTACTTTTGGTATATAGTTAGGCCTTATCCAAATTGGAATGTTATATTGCTTTTATTATAATGCATAATATCCTAAGGAAGTAGTGAGAATCCGAATTTTTTGAAAAAAAAAATGAGTATCTCGCAAGCCGTTAAACTTACGGAGCTGAAATTCAGTGTATTAACTCTTTATTGAAAATAAACAGAATGCGTCCTAGCATTTTTTACAATTCTGCTTTATGTAGGGGGGGAGCACTTTCTATATATGGAAAATTGGTAGTGAGTTGTTTTGTAAAAATGATCGAAAACGATCGATCTTATTTAAGAAAAAAATATCAGAAACAAAAAGACAGTGCTTGGCTCCATATATCCATTGCTTTCTGCTATAATAATTGCTGAAGCTTATGTTTATTATATGGAGCGCTCACAGCACAAGGCAATCAACTCATAAAATTGTGAGAAAAATAGACATAAAATTTGTACTGTAAGCTTAATTACACGGAAATTTGAAGTTTGGATTGTACGCATAGTTGTATGGAAAATTTTACACTTTTTTTCCCCCTTTACGTTGGTCTACTTACTTTGATTTGGAACTTTGAAATTTCATCCTTTTTTCCACTGAAAAGTATTGATAATTCAACAAGGAAATAATTATACTATGATAATTTAATTGAAATTCATCGTAATTTGGCACGTGGCAAACAGCAGTGTGGTAATTAAAGTTGAAGAAGGAGGAAAATTCCCATTCACTTCTGAATACTTCCCAGAAACCTCGTTCGCTTTCGCTTTCTAGACGTGGGAGGGAACTTGGTAATGGTATCGAACCTTCATGTGTAATTACAAAAATTAAATTTATAAACAAATAAGAAATCATCAGTTTATCAGGCTTTAATTGATAATTTATTCACAAGAATCCCTATCAAAAGCGTGGTAGATGAAGTTTATGTTCTACATGAGTCGACATTACCAACTGACATGGTCGATATGGAAAAGATGTTGTATGGTGATAGAGAGATGATACTTCTTGCTGAGTATTTCAAACCTGACCAAGAAAACTCGTTATCAGACTTAAGTCTAACAAGTAGATCGTCGATGAGAAGTTGCAGAAATCGGGTAGAAGTATTATCAATTTCCACGACAGAGTAGGAACGGGGATTTCCCCTTATGAATTTACAGATGACTGATATTAGAAATAGATTAAGTGCTCAAACATTGTCTAACTTGTTGTTCATCAATGTTAATGGCCCACCGCTAGACAAGCTCAAAGTAGACGAGCTAGTTATTTCTTGGCTGAAGGATGGACATCATTCCACTGCGGATGATTTACCGCCAAAAAGTTACCAACAGAAAATAAATCCGATTTCAGATTTGTTTTAAGGTGGAAAATTATGAGTTACGGAAAATGTATACTTATATTACTAATGGCTTATTTATGCTATTCAACTTTGTACCTAATTTTTAGTAAGCCTCTTCTTTGCTTTAGGTAAGCTACTTTGGAATAAATATTCATAATAATTGCAATTATGCATATTTGTAACTTTAATTTAACGTGGTGTTTTAGTGATTACACAAATTACAATTATGAACATACTTCATGGCGATGCTCTCACATAGAGTACCCGAGCACATTTATACCCTATGAACAACTGATTTTTCAAGTCTTTTGTGAGAAAAATACTGTGAACTGAGAATCCATAACCTTTTCCATATTGTACAGGAGTATTTTCCTGGAAATAGAAGTTTCTTGTGGAATGCGTTCAGAAATTAACACTTGCAAGAATACTCTCTTAGTACAAGTATATTTTAGGCACACACGAATTTCCTCCCACCTCGAACTGTTTCAATTTCCTCACTGACAAACATTTTACCATTTTATATCGTAAAGGTCAGATACACCGTTATTGTAACAGAGTGGTGCTTGTTGAGCGATTGACCGTAGAAATTTAAACTCCGATTAGTGACAATTTCACAGTCTTGTTTTATTACAAGTGTAAACTCTTTAGTCAGTTCAGAAGAGGCCGTGGATCGTATTCAGAGTTGATGACGATGGATTTTGGTGAGTCAGAGTAGGTCAAAGTGGATGAGAGTGGTTCATGGTGGGTGGTGGGTCAGAGTGGATCGCCGTGGGTCAGAGTGGGTCACCATGGGTGGTGGGTCATGGTGGGTGATGGGTCAGAGTGGGTCATGGTGGGTGGTCGGTCAGAGTGGGTCATGGTGGGTGGTGGGTCAGTGGGCGTGGGTCATGTTTTCATTGACCCACGCCAACTCTGTTTGCTACCATTCGAAAATTGAGTTCATGTATTTGACAATAATCAAGCAATTCATGCTGGGATTTTTTTAACCATTTGCTTTAGCATTGTCCGTGTGACCTTAAACTAATGCTACCCAAACATGATTTATGAATATAGTGTTCAAATAGAAAGTCAGCTTAGTACATTTAACTACCATCATCATGAAATCTGTTTCCAACAAGAAACATTTATTTTAAATAATATAGTAATGACAGATTTTGCTCATGAAAATGCCTATGTTGGACATATTGTAGAGCCGACCCTGACGTGATAGTAACAACGAGAAATGGAAGAATGCAAGGAGTAGTTTGGTGCTGCGGGAAGAGAAAATATAAAAATTAAAATTGTAGAAAGTAAAATGCAAAATAATCATAATAAGAAAAACGTAGTTTTCAAAAACCGAACTGGAAGAAGAGAGGCCCACGCAGATATGAGGTAAATTGTGAACTCTGTAGTGACTTATGTAGTACATATTTTCCTATTTGTATAGTGTATAGAACTTTATCCATATAGTGATTGCAAATTGGACCTATCCATTAATTTTTGTATCCTTTCCCTAAATCAGTGCTACTCACCTATCTCTGCTTGCTGCCGAATACCCAGGCCTAGAGTTATGGTGGGTCACATATCAAGTTCCCTAGTACAAGCATCCCACGTTAAAGATGAAGCAGAGTCGACACTAAAATAATCATTTTATCATATTTAATGTCACTCTGTGTTTGTGCCCGTATTGTAAATCTGTCCGTACTTTGTTGGGAGGTGCCAATAAGCTAGAGTTCTAAGCAGCGGCGCGAATTTCTGAAAAACTTTTGAGGGGCCGCTTGGGTGGGTGTGTTTCGTAGTCAGATATCTAAGCAAAGAACCACCCAGATCCTAGGAAGGCCTAAGCAAAATGTTAACGGCGCTCAACGCCTTCAATCTCCAATATTGACACTCATGGTTCTAAGTGCAATTTGTAGACTATTTCGATCATAAAGTGATTTTAATCCCTATTATACGGTGACACCCAATTATTAATCTGCACCGAAAATGTTCTTTATGTTAATTTAGTTTAGTTTAACCATCAAAGCTAGTAGAGACGGCGATAATGAGATATTAGATGATAATGGTGGAATGAAGAAAATAGGAGGAAACGGAAGAACTACGAAAAATACCACGCACACAGTGTTTGTCCAACGGAAGGCCCACTTGGCGGAAACTGGGATCAAACCAGGGACGCCATGTACCAGAGAATAATCTACCACTAAACCACCGCGGCCCTTTTTATTTTGTTCTTATTAACAAATATAGTTTAGTTCAATGTTAAAAATTTACCCGTTTTCTTCTATAATTTTGTCTGAAACCAGTGGCGTATTAACGATTTTGTTTCGGGGGGCTTTGCTAAATTTCGAGGCGGGGCTTTGCCTGAAAATGTGAAAATTCTGCAAGATATTTCATATAGTTTACTATAGTAAGTGAGATTTCGGGGCGGGGGGGGGGGATTAAGACCGGAAGCCCTCATTCCCTAAATACGCCACTGTCTGAAATATTTGCTGGTTCTTAAAACAAAAGCTTTCAGGTTGTTAAGGACTGGCGTCATCTTTGATTTTTCGTTCCTTGCTACCTTCCTTTATAGTTGGTAAGGATGAACTCTCGTAATTGATGGTCTCCCGAATGGCATGCACATGACAATTTTGTTCATGTGAGTCATGAATCTTTAATTGAAAATCGTGTCGTTTTCGGAAACATTGAGAATTTTAGAATTAGGATTAGAAATTAGATTTCTGGACTTCCAGCATCTATAGCCATGTTAACCCATCATGTATGAGGGATTACGTCCCTCGGCGATCACACTATCGAGGAAAGGGAAGGACGAATTGGGAACGAAGCAGGCCTGTATCCAAGGGTGATCTAGGGGACCGCCCCCCTAAAATTTTCACACTACGCTTACAAATGAACTATAATGTGGTGATGAACTATAATATGGTTGGATCGGCCCACCCTACACTTTTGGGCTGGCTACCGGCCTGTAACGAAGGAAGCGGCATGGAACCTATACCTTAGGTATCATCCCGGCATTTGCCTGATGTGAATGAGGAAAACCCAGGGAAACCTCACTCAAAAAGCTTTTATACTTTTTCATCCGAGTGTCCCCAATGGGAATCGAACCCGGGATTGCTCGTGCCAAAGATTGGAGCGTTAGCGACTACGCTACGCAAGGCCACACAGAGAATTTTGTTTTAACGAAAAATAACATGCAGAATTTTATTCCGAGACGAAACGAAAGGAGACAAGTTATGGATTCGTTACTTTTAGCTGGGAAATGTTGTGATTATGTCATAGGATTGTCAGGTATTTCTCAGCGTACAAAATAAATAGAAAACTTGCGAAAAGAAATAAGTAATTATGTGTTGTGTGCGTGTTATTAAGTGTTGTATGCAGTATAGTAATGCTTAGAACTCCTTTCTGGCTATATTGTGAGCAAATGCGTCAAAGATACAGAAGACCAGCTTCGATTCCCGGCGGGATCACATGCTCATTAAGCTATAGGTATAAGTCGGTTCACATGGCCAAGTTCGAATGCACATTAAGTTATAGGTATAAAGTCTCATATAGGCACGCTGCTGATCCCCAAATCACCAATCATCACCAATGCCTAAAGGATACAGTGATTGATTACAGTTAATTAGGCTTGCCATCTCTGCCGGAATGGCTGGGAGTCTCCCGGAATCGAACTCACTCTCCCGACTTCCGGACAAGCTTTGAATCTCCCGGATTATGATTTATGGTTTCAAGAGATGGAGCTGCACTTGACCACTCATTACAGATACAGGCTACTGTTTTCCAGCGCTTGATTCACGAGGTTTACTAAAATTTCATTTGTTTGCTCCAGAAGTCTCTAAATACAGTAATGGTGTATCTTCCAAAAGCGTTGTAGATGTTATAACCTCTTAGCATGTATAGATTTAATTTAGTATATTATTACTAAATAAAGTTTCAATACTTTTTTTTTTGGTTTCATAGAAATCTCCCGGAATTCTATTCTTGTGAGTTGGCAAGCCTACAGTTAATATATAATTGAATGTTAATTTCTTAATATTGTATTAAGAGTAATCATTTTAAAATATAAAACTAATATTAATAATTTTATATGCAGTTACGTAATTACAAATACTGAAGTCTAAATATCGTGATAGCCCCTGTCTTAGTAATAAACAGCAAGGCGTGTTCATGTTCCGCACCATCAGTATCCATTTTCAGACGATTAAATTGAAACAATACCATTAAATCCTCACAATGGTTTTAAACAGGAAAGTGGGGGCCGTGGTGGCTCAGTGCTAGAGCGTTCACCTCTGGGGTCCCGGGTTCGATCCCAGCCCCCGCCAAGTGAACTTTGTGGTGGACAAACTCCGTGTGCGTGGGTTTTCTCGGGGTTCTCCCGTTTCCTCCCACTTTCTTCATTCCACCATTTCATTCATTACTCATCATCAACGTCTCCTTTAGCCTAACCGGCATAAACGTGGGACGTAAAACTTAAAGATTTCATTTCATTTTTTAAACAGGAAAGTTGCCTTCACGCTAGCGCCAGCAGAGGTGATGACATACAATATCGTATGACGTGGCGCAGCTCAGGACCACAAATCAGGCCGTTACGCTAAGTGATTTGGTTTGGTTTTTTAACTATTGATTAATAGAAATTAGTGTGATGCACAGATATGTTTACCGTTCATAAATTCAGTTGGTCCTCGTATTAATTGGAATCTCTTGATAACTCGATATGAGAGTTTAGATACACAAATCAGGCCGTTACGCTAAGTGATTTGGTTTGTTTTTTTAACTATTGATTAATAGAAATTAGTGTGATGCACAGATATGTTTCCCGTTCATAAATTCAGTTGGTCCTCGTATTAATTGGAATATCTTGATAACTCGATATGAGAGTTTAGGTACACAAATCAGGCCGTTACGCTAAGTGATTTGGTTTGGTTTTTTAACTATTGATTAATAGAAATTAGTGTGATGCACAGATATGTTTACCGTTCATAAATTCAGTTGGACCTCGTATTAATTGGAATCTCTTGATAACTCGATATGAGAGTTTAGGTACACAAATCAGGCCGTTACGCTAAGTGATTTGGTTTGGTTTTTTAACTATTGATTAATAGAAATTAGTGTGATGCACAGATATGTTTACCGTTCATAAATTCAGTTGGTCCTCGTATTAATTGGAATCTCTTGATAACTCGATATGAGAGTTTAGATACACAAATCAGGCCGTTACGCTAAGTGATTTGGTTTGGTTTTTTAACTATTGATTAATAGAAATTAGTGTGATGCACAGATATGTTTACCGTTCATAAATTCAGTTGGACCTCGTATTAATTGGAATCTCTTGATAACTCGATATGAGAGTTTAGGTACACAAATCAGGCCGTTACGCTAAGTGATTTGGTTTGGTTTTTTAACTATTGATTAATAGAAATTAGTGTGATGCACAGATATGTTTACCGTTCATAAATTCATTTGAACCTCGTATTAATTGGAATCTCTTGATAACTCGATATGAGAGTTTAGGTACACAAATCAGGCCGTTACGCTAAGTGATTTGGTTTGGTTTTTTAACTATTGATTAATAGAAATTAGTGTGATGCACAGATATGTTTACCGTTCATAAATTCATTTGAACCTCGTATTAATTGGAATCTCTTGATAACTCGATATGAGAGTTTAGGTACACAAATCAGGCCGTTACGCTAAGTGATTTGGTTTGGTTTTTTAACTATTGATTAATAGAAATTAGTGTGATGCACAGATATGTTTACCGTTCATAAATTCATTTGAACCTCGTATTAATTGGAATCTCTTGATAACTCGATATGAGAGTTTAGGTACACAAATCAGGCCGTTACGCTAAGTGATTTGGTTTGGTTTTTTAACTATTGATTAATAGAAATTAGTGTGATGCACAGATATGTTTACCGTTCATAAATTCAGTTGGACCTCGTATTAATTGGAATCTCTTGATAACTCGATATGAGAGTTTAGGTACACAAATCAGGCCGTTACGCTAAGTGATTTGGTTTGGTTTTTTAACTATTGATTAATAGAAATTAGTGTGATGCACAGAGATGTTTACCGTTCATAAATTCATTTGAACCTCGTATTAATTGGAATCTCTTGATAACTCGATATGAGAGTTTAGATACGCAAATCAGGCCGTTACGCTAAGTGATTTGGTTTGGTTTTTTAACTATTGATTAATAGAAATTAGTGTGATGCACAGATATGTTTACCGTTCATAAATTCAGTTGGACCTCGTATTAATTGGAATCTCTTGATAACTCGATATGAGAGTTTAGGTACACAAATCAGGCCGTTACGCTAAGTGATTTGGTTTGGTTTTTTAACTATTGATTAATAGAAATTAGTGTGATGCACAGATATGTTTACCGTTCATAAATTCAGTTGGTCCTCGTATTAATTGGAATATCTTGATAACTCGATATGAGAGTTTAGGTACACAAATCAGGCCGTTACGCTAAGTGATTTGGTTTGGTTTTTTAACTATTGATTAATAGAAATTAGTGTGATGCACAGAGATGTTTACCGTTCATAAATTCAGTTGGACCTCGTATTAATTGGAATCTCTTGATAACTCGATATGAGAGTTTAGGTACACAAATCAGGTCGTTACGCTAAGTGATTTGGTTTGTTTTTTTAACTATTGATTAATAGAAATTAGTGTGATGCACAGATATGTTTACCGTTCATAAATTCAGTTGGACCTCGTATTAATTGGAATCTCTTGATAACTCGATATGAGAGTTTAGGTACACAAATCAGGCCGTTACGCTAAGTGATTTGGTTTGGTTTTTTAACTATTGATTAATAGAAATTAGTGTGATGCACAGATATGTTTACCGTTCATAAATTCAGTTGGACCTCGTATTAATTGGAATCTCTTGATAACTCGATATGAGAGTTTAGGTACACAAATCAGGCCGTTACGCTAAGTGATTTGGTTTGGTTTTTTAACTATTGATTAATAGAAATTAGTGTGATGCACAGATATGTTTACCGTTCATAAATTCAGTTGGACCTCGTATTAATTGGAATCTCTTGATAACTCGACATGAGAGTTTAGGTACACAAATCAGGCCGTTTCGCTAAGTGATTTGGTTTGTTTTTTTAACTATTGATTAATAGAAATTAGTGTGATGCACAGATATGTTTACCGTTCATAAATTCAGTTGGTCCTCGTATTAATTGGAATCTCTTGATAACTCGATATGAGAGTTTAGGTACACAAATCAGGCCGTTACGCTAAGTGATTTGGTTTGGTTTTTTAACTATTGATTAATAGAAATTAGTGTGATGCACAGAGATGTTTACCGTTCATAAATTCAGTTGGACCTCGTATTAATTGGAATCTCTTGATAACTCGATATGAGAGTTTAGGTACACAAATCAGGCCGTTACGCTAAGTGATTTGGTTTGGTTTTTTAACTATTGATTAATAGAAATTAGTGTGATGCACAGAGATGTTTACCGTTCATAAATTCATTTGAACCTCGTATTAATTGGAATCTCTTGATAACTCGATATGAGAGTTTAGGTACACAAATCAGGCCGTTACGCTAAGTGATTTGGTTTGGTTTTTTAACTATTGATTAATAGAAATTAGTGTGATGCACAGATATGTTTACCGTTCATAAATTCAGTTGGTCCTCGTATTAATTGGATAATCTTGATAACTCGATATGAGAGTTTAGGTACACAAATCAGGCCGTTACGCTAAGTGATTTGGTTTGGTTTTTTAATTATTGATTAATAGAAATTAGTGTGATGCACAGATATGTTTACCGTTCATAAATTCAGTTGGACCTCGTATTAATTGGAATCTCTTGATAACTCGATATGAGAGTTTAGGTACACAAATCAGGCCGTTACGCTAAGTGATTTGGTTTGGTTTTTTAACTATTGATTAATAGAAATTAGTGTGATGCACAGATATGTTTACCGTTTATAAATTCAGTTGGACCTCGTATTAATTGGAATCTCTTGATAACTCGATATGAGAGTTTAGGTACACAAATCAGGCCGTTACGCTAAGTGATTTGGTTTGGTTTTTTAACTATTGATTAATAGAAATTAGTGTGATGCACAGATATGTTTACCGTTTATAAATTCAGTTGGACCTCGTATTAATTGGAATCTCTTGATAACTCGATATGAGAGTTTAGGTACACAAATCAGGCCGTTACGCTAAGTGATTTGGTTTGGTTTTTTAACTATTGATTAATAGAAATTAGTGTGATGCACAGATATGTTTACCGTTCATAAATTCAGTTGGACCTCGTATTAATTGGAATCTCTTGATAACTCGATATGAGAGTTTAGGTACACAAATCAGGCCGTTACGCTAAGTGATTTGGTTTGGTTTTTTAACTATTGATTAATAGAAATTAGTGTGATGCACAGATATGTTTACCGTTCATAAATTCAGTTGGACCTCGTATTAATTGGAATCTCTTGATAACTCGACATGAGAGTTTAGGTACACAAATCAGGCCGTTACGCTAAGTGATTTGGTTTGTTTTTTTAACTATTGATTAATAGAAATTAGTGTGATGCACAGATATGTTTACCGTTCATAAATTCAGTTGGTCCTCGTATTAATTGGAATCTCTTGATAACTCGATATGAGAGTTTAGGTACACAAATCAGGCCGTTACGCTAAGTGATTTGGTTTGGTTTTTTAACTATTGATTAATAGAAATTAGTGTGATGCACAGATATGTTTACCGTTCATAAATTCAGTTGGACCTCGTATTAATTGGAATCTCTTGATAACTCGATATGAGAGTTTAGGTACACAAATCAGGCCGTTACGCTAAATGATTTGGTTTGGTTTTTTAACTATTGATTAATAGAAATTAGTGTGATGCACAGAGATGTTTACCGTTCATAAATTCATTTGAACCTCGTATTAATTGGAATCTCTTGATAACTCGATATGAGAGTTTAGGTACACAAATCAGGCCGTTACGCTAAGTGATTTGGTTTGGTTTTTTAACTATTGATTAATAGAAATTAGTGTGATGCACAGATATGTTTACCGTTCATAAATTCAGTTGGTCCTCGTATTAATTGGATAATCTTGATAACTCGATATGAGAGTTTAGGTACACAAATCAGGCCGTTACGCTAAGTGATTTGGTTTGGTTTTTTAATTATTGATTAATAGAAATTAGTGTGATGCACAGATATGTTTACCGTTCATAAATTCAGTTGGACCTCGTATTAATTGGAATCTCTTGATAACTCGATATGAGAGTTTAGGTACACAAATCAGGCCGTTACGCTAAGTGATTTGGTTTGGTTTTTTAACTATTGATTAATAGAAATTAGTGTGATGCACAGATATGTTTACCGTTTATAAATTCAGTTGGACCTCGTATTAATTGGAATCTCTTGATAACTCGATATGAGAGTTTAGGTACACAAATCAGGCCGTTACGCTAAGTGATTTGGTTTGGTTTTTTAACTATTGATTAATAGAAATTAGTGTGATGCACAGATATGTTTACCGTTTATAAATTCAGTTGGACCTCGTATTAATTGGAATCTCTTGATAACTCGATATGAGAGTTTAGGTACACAAATCAGGCCGTTACGCTAAGTGATTTGGTTTGGTTTTTTAACTATTGATTAATAGAAATTAGTGTGATGCACAGATATGTTTACCGTTCATAAATTCAGTTGGACCTCGTATTAATTGGAATCTCTTGATAACTCGATATGAGAGTTTAGGTACACAAATCAGGCCGTTACGCTAAGTGATTTGGTTTGGTTTTTTAACTATTGATTAATAGAAATTAGTGTGATGCACAGATATGTTTACCGTTCATAAATTCAGTTGGACCTCGTATTAATTGGAATCTCTTGATAACTCGATATGAGAGTTTAGGTACACAAATCAGGCCGTTACGCTAAGTGATTTGGTTTGGTTTTTTAACTATTGATTAATAGAAATTAGTGTGATGCACAGATATGTTTACCGTTCATAAATTCAGTTGGACCTCGTATTAATTGGAATCTCTTGATAACTCGATATGAGAGTTTAGGTACACAAATCAGGCCGTTACGCTAAGTGATTTGGTTTGGTTTTTTAACTATTGATTAATAGAAATTAGTGTGATGCACAGATATGTTTACCGTTCATAAATTCAGTTGGACCTCGTATTAATTGGAATCTCTTGATAACTCGATATGAGAGTTTAGGTACACAAATCAGGCCGTTACGCTAAGTGATTTGGTTTGGTTTTTTAACTATTGATTAATAGAAATTAGTGTGATGCACAGAGATGTTTACCGTTCATAAATTCAGTTGGACCTCGTATTAATTGGAATCTCTTGATAACTCGATATGAGAGTTTAGGTACACAAATCAGGCCGTTACGCTAAGTGATTTGGTTTGGTTTTTTAACTATTGATTAATAGAAATTAGTGTGATGCACAGATATGTTTACCGTTCATAAATTCAGTTGGACCTCGTATTAATTGGAATCTCTTTATAACTCGATATGAGAGTTTAGGTACACAAATCAGGCCGTTACGCTAAGTAATTTGGTTTGGTTTTTTAACTATTGATTAATAGAAATTAGTGTGATGCACAGATATGTTTACCGTTCATAAATTCAGTTGGACCTCGTATTAATTGGAATCTCTTGATAACTCGATATGAGAGTTTAGGTACACAAATCAGGCCGTTACGCTAAGTGATTTGGTTTGGTTTTTTAACTATTGATTAATAGAAATTAGTGTGATGCACAGATATGTTTACCGTTCATAAATTCAGTTGGACCTCGTATTAACTGGAATCTCTTGATAACTCGATATGAGAGTTTAGTTACACAAATCAGGTCGTTACGCTAAGTGATTTGGTTTGTTTTTTTAACTATTGATTAATAGAAATTAGTGGGATGCACAGAGATGTTTACCGTTCATAAATTCAGTTGCTCCTCGTATTAATTGGAATCTCTTGATAACTCGATATGAGAGTTTAGGTACACAAATCAGGTCGTTACGCTAAGTGATTTGGTTTGTTTTTTTAACTATTGATTAATAGAAATTAGTGTGATGCACAGAGATGTTTACCGTTCATAAATTCAGTTGGTCCTCGTATTAATTGGAATCTCTTGATAACTCGATATGAGAATTTAGGTACACAAATCAGGTCGTTACGCTAAGTGATTTGGTTTGTTTTTTTAACTATTGATTAATAGAAATTAGTGTGATGCACAGAGATGTTTACCGTTCATAAATTCAGTTGGTCCTCGTATTAATTGGAATCTCTTGATAACTCGATATGAGAGTTTAGGTACACAAATCAGGTCGTTACGCTAAGTGATTTGGTTTGCTTTTTTAACTATTGATTAATAGAAATTAGTGTGATGCACAGAGATGTTTACCGTTCATAAATTCAGTTGGTCCTCGTATTAATTGGAATCTCTTGATAACTCGATATGAGAGTTTAGGTACACAAATCAGGTCGTTACGCTAAGTGATTTGGTTTGTTTTTTTAACTATTGATTAATAGAAATTAGTGTGATGCACAGAGATGTTTACCGTTCATAAATTCAGTTGGTCCTCGTATTAATTGGAATCTCTTGATAACTCGATATGAGAGTTTAGGTACACAAATCAGGTCGTTACGCTAAGTGATTTGGTTTGCTTTTTTAACTATTGATTAATAGAAATTAGTGTGATGCACAGAGATGTTTACCGTTCATAAATTCAGTTGGTCCTCGTATTAATTGGAATCTCTTGATAACTCGATATGAGAGTTTAGGTACACAAATCAGGTCGTTACGCTAAGTGATTTGGTTTGTTTTTTTAACTATTGATTAATAGAAATTAGTGTGATGCACAGAGATGTTTACCGTTCATAAATTCAGTTGGTCCTCGTATTAATTGGAATCTCTTGATAACTCGATATGAGAGTTTAGGTACACAAATCAGGCCGTTACGCTAAGTGATTTGGTTTGTTTTTTTAACTATTGATTAATAGAAATTAGTGTGATGCACAGAGATGTTTACCGTTCATAAATTCAGTTGGACCTCGTATTAATTGGAATCTCTTGATAACTCGATATGAGAGTTTAGGTACACAAATCAGGCCGTTACGCTAAGTGATTTGGTTTGTTTTTTTAACTATTGATTAATAGAAATTAGTGTGATGCACAGAGATGTTTACCGTTCATAAATTCAGTTGGACCTCGTATTAATTGGAATCTCTTGATAACTCGATATGAGAGTTTAGGTACACAAATCAGGTCGTTACGCTAAGTGATTTGGTTTGTTTTTTTAACTATTGATTAATAGAAATTAGTGTGATGCACAGAGATGTTTACCGTTCATAAATTCAGTTGGACCTCGTATTAATTGGAATCTCTTGATAACTCGATATGAGAGTTTAGGTACACAAATCAGGCCGTTACGCTAAATGATTTGGTTTGTTTTTTTAACTATTGATTAATAGAAATTAGTGTGATGCACAGAGATGTTTACCGTTCATAAATTCAGTTGGACCTCGTATTAATTGGAATCTCTTGATAACTCGATATGAGAGTTTAGGTACACAAATCAGGCCGTTACGCTAAGTGATTTGGTTTGTTTTTTTAACTATTGATTAATAGAAATTAGTGTGATGCACAGAGATGTTTACCGTTCATAAATTCAGTTGGACCTCGTATTAATTGGAATCTCTTGATAACTCGATATGAGAGTTTAGGTACACAAATCAGGCCGTTACGCTAAATGATTTGGTTTGTTTTTTTAACTATTGATTAATAGAAATTAGTGTGATCCACAGAGATGTTTACCGTTCATAAATTCAGTTGGACCTCGTATTAATTGGAATCTCTTGATAACTCGATATGAGAGTTTAGGTACACAAATCAGGCCGTTACGCTAAGTGATTTGGTTTGGTTTTTTAAACTATTGATTAATAGAAATTAGTGTGATGCACAGAGATGTTTACCGTTCATAAATTCAGTTGGACCTCGTATTAATTCGAATCTCTTGATAACTCGATATGAGAGTTTAGGTACACAAATCAGGCCGTTACGCTAAGTGATTTGGTTTGGTTTTTTAACTATTGATTAATAGAAATTAGTGTGATGCACAGATATGTTTACCGTTCATAAATTCAGTTGGACCTCGTATTAATTGGAATCTCTTGATAACTCGATATGAGAGTTTAGGTACACAAATCAGGCCGTTACGCTAAGTGATTTGGTTTGGTTTTTTAACTATTGATTAATAGAAATTAGTGTGATGCACAGATATGTTTACCGTTCATAAATTCAGTTGGACCTCGTATTAATTGGAATCTCTTGATAACTCGATATGAGAGTTTAGGTACACAAATCAGGCCGTTACGCTAAGTGATTTGGTTTGGTTTTTTAACTATTGATTAATAGAAATTAGTGTGATGCACAGATATGTTTACCGTTCATAAATTCAGTTGGACCTCGTATTAATTGGAATCTCTTGATAACTCGATATGAGAGTTTAGGTACACAAATCAGGCCGTTACGCTAAGTGATTTGGTTTGGTTTTTTAACTATTGATTAATAGAAATTAGTGTGATGCACAGAGATGTTTACCGTTCATAAATTCAGTTGGACCTCGTATTAATTGGAATCTCTTGATAACTCGATATGAGAGTTTAGGTACACAAATCAGGCCGTTACGCTAAGTGATTTGGTTTGGTTTTTTAACTATTGATTAATAGAAATTAGTGTGATGCACAGATATGTTTACCGTTCATAAATTCAGTTGGACCTCGTATTAATTGGAATCTCTTTATAACTCGATATGAGAGTTTAGGTACACAAATCAGGCCGTTACGCTAAGTGATTTGGTTTGGTTTTTTAACTATTGATTAATAGAAATTAGTGTGATGCACAGATATGTTTACCGTTCATAAATTCAGTTGGACCTCGTATTAATTGGAATCTCTTGATAACTCGATATGAGAGTTTAGGTACACAAATCAGGCCGTTACGCTAAGTGATTTGGTTTGGTTTTTTAACTATTGATTAATAGAAATTAGTGTGATGCACAGATATGTTTACCGTTCATAAATTCAGTTGGACCTCGTATTAACTGGAATCTCTTGATAACTCGATATGAGAGTTTAGTTACACAAATCAGGTCGTTACGCTAAGTGATTTGGTTTGTTTTTTTAACTATTGATTAATAGAAATTAGTGGGATGCACAGAGATGTTTACCGTTCATAAATTCAGTTGCTCCTCGTATTAATTGGAATCTCTTGATAACTCGATATGAGAGTTTAGGTACACAAATCAGGTCGTTACGCTAAGTGATTTGGTTTGTTTTTTTAACTATTGATTAATAGAAATTAGTGTGATGCACAGAGATGTTTACCGTTCATAAATTCAGTTGGTCCTCGTATTAATTGGAATCTCTTGATAACTCGATATGAGAATTTAGGTACACAAATCAGGTCGTTACGCTAAGTGATTTGGTTTGTTTTTTTAACTATTGATTAATAGAAATTAGTGTGATGCACAGAGATGTTTACCGTTCATAAATTCAGTTGGTCCTCGTATTAATTGGAATCTCTTGATAACTCGATATGAGAGTTTAGGTACACAAATCAGGTCGTTACGCTAAGTGATTTGGTTTGCTTTTTTAACTATTGATTAATAGAAATTAGTGTGATGCACAGAGATGTTTACCGTTCATAAATTCAGTTGGTCCTCGTATTAATTGGAATCTCTTGATAACTCGATATGAGAGTTTAGGTACACAAATCAGGTCGTTACGCTAAGTGATTTGGTTTGTTTTTTTAACTATTGATTAATAGAAATTAGTGTGATGCACAGAGATGTTTACCGTTCATAAATTCAGTTGGTCCTCGTATTAATTGGAATCTCTTGATAACTCGATATGAGAGTTTAGGTACACAAATCAGGTCGTTACGCTAAGTGATTTGGTTTGCTTTTTTAACTATTGATTAATAGAAATTAGTGTGATGCACAGAGATGTTTACCGTTCATAAATTCAGTTGGTCCTCGTATTAATTGGAATCTCTTGATAACTCGATATGAGAGTTTAGGTACACAAATCAGGTCGTTACGCTAAGTGATTTGGTTTGTTTTTTTAACTATTGATTAATAGAAATTAGTGTGATGCACAGAGATGTTTACCGTTCATAAATTCAGTTGGTCCTCGTATTAATTGGAATCTCTTGATAACTCGATATGAGAGTTTAGGTACACAAATCAGGCCGTTACGCTAAGTGATTTGGTTTGTTTTTTTAACTATTGATTAATAGAAATTAGTGTGATGCACAGAGATGTTTACCGTTCATAAATTCAGTTGGACCTCGTATTAATTGGAATCTCTTGATAACTCGATATGAGAGTTTAGGTACACAAATCAGGCCGTTACGCTAAGTGATTTGGTTTGTTTTTTTAACTATTGATTAATAGAAATTAGTGTGATGCACAGAGATGTTTACCGTTCATAAATTCAGTTGGACCTCGTATTAATTGGAATCTCTTGATAACTCGATATGAGAGTTTAGGTACACAAATCAGGTCGTTACGCTAAGTGATTTGGTTTGTTTTTTTAACTATTGATTAATAGAAATTAGTGTGATGCACAGAGATGTTTACCGTTCATAAATTCAGTTGGACCTCGTATTAATTGGAATCTCTTGATAACTCGATATGAGAGTTTAGGTACACAAATCAGGCCGTTACGCTAAATGATTTGGTTTGTTTTTTTAACTATTGATTAATAGAAATTAGTGTGATGCACAGAGATGTTTACCGTTCATAAATTCAGTTGGACCTCGTATTAATTGGAATCTCTTGATAACTCGATATGAGAGTTTAGGTACACAAATCAGGCCGTTACGCTAAGTGATTTGGTTTGTTTTTTTAACTATTGATTAATAGAAATTAGTGTGATGCACAGAGATGTTTACCGTTCATAAATTCAGTTGGACCTCGTATTAATTGGAATCTCTTGATAACTCGATATGAGAGTTTAGGTACACAAATCAGGCCGTTACGCTAAATGATTTGGTTTGTTTTTTTAACTATTGATTAATAGAAATTAGTGTGATGCACAGAGATGTTTACCGTTCATAAATTCAGTTGGACCTCGTATTAATTGGAATCTCTTGATAACTCGATATGAGAGTTTAGGTACACAAATCAGGCCGTTACGCTAAGTGATTTGGTTTGGTTTTTTAACTATTGATTAATAGAAATTAGTGTGATGCACAGAGATGTTTACCGTTCATAAATTCAGTTGGACCTCGTATTAATTGGAATCTCTTGATAACTCGACATGAGAGTTTAGGTACACAAATCAGGCCGTTACGCTAAGTGATTTGGTTTGTTTTTTTAACTATTGATTAATAGAAATTAGTGTGATGCACATATATGTTTACCGTTCATAAATTCAGTTGGACCTCGTATTAATTGGAATCTCTTGATAACTCGACATGAGAGTTTAGGTACACAAATCAGGCCGTTACGCTAAGTGATTTGGTTTGTTTTTTTAACTATTGATTAATAGAAATTAGTGTGATGCACAGATATGTTTACCGTTCATAAATTCAGTTGGACCTCGTATTAATTGGAATCTCTTGATAACTCGATATGAGAGTTTAGGTACACAAATCAGGCCGTTACGCTAAGTGATTTGGTTTGTTTTTTTAACTATTGATTAATAGAAATTAGTGTGATGCACAGATATGTTTACCGTTCATAAATTCAGTTGGACCTCGTATTAATTGGAATCTCTTGATAACTCGATATGAGAGTTTAGGTACACAAATCAGGTCGTTACGCTAAGTGATTTGGTTTGTTTTTTTAACTATTGATTAATAGAAATTAGTGTGATGCACAGATATGTTTACCGTTCATAAATTCAGTTGGACCTCGTATTAATTGGAATCTCTTGATAACTCGATATGAGAGTTTAGGTACACAAATCAGGCCGTTACGCTAAGTGATTTGGTTTGTTTTTTTAACTATTGATTAATAGAAATTAGTGTGATGCACAGATATGTTTACCGTTCATAAATTCAGTTGGACCTCGTATTAATTGGAATCTCTTGATAACTCGATATGAGAGTTTAGGTACACAAATCAGGCCGTTACGCTAAGTGATTTGGTTTGTTTTTTTAACTATTGATTAATAGAAATTAGTGTGATGCACAGATATGTTTACCGTTCATAAATTCAGTTGGACCTCGTATTAATTGGAATCTCTTGATAACTCGACATGAGAGTTTAGGTACACAAATCAGGCCGTTACGCTAAGTGATTTGGATTGTTTTTTTAACTATTGATTAATAGAAATTAGTGTGATGCACAGAGATGTTTACCGTTCATAAATTCAGTTGGACCTCGTATTAATTGGAATCTCTTGATAACTCGATATGAGAGTTTAGGTACACAAATCAGGCCGTTACGCTAAGTGATTTGGTTTGTTTTTTTAACTATTGATTAATAGAAATTAGTGTGATGCACAGATATGTTTACCGTTCATAAATTCAGTTGGACCTCGTATTAATTGGAATCTCTTCATAACTCGATATGAGAGTTTGGGTACACAAATAAGGTCGTTACGCTAAGTGATTTGGTTTGTTTTTTTAACTATTGATTAATAGAAATTAGTGTGATGCACAGATATGTTTACCGTTCATAAATTCAGTTGGACCTCGTATTAATTGGAATCTCTTGATAATTCGATATGAGAGTTTAGGTACACAAATCAGGCCGTTACGCTAAGTGATTTGGTTTGTTTTTTTTAACTATTGATTAATAGAAATTAGTGTGATGCACAGAGATGTTTACCGTTCATAAATTCAGTTGGTCCTCGTATTAATTGGAATCTCTTGATAACTCGATATGAGAGTTTAGGTACACAAATCAGGTCGTTACGCTAAGTGATTTGGTTTGTTTTTTTAACTATTGATTAATAGAAATTAGTGTGATGCACAGAGATGTTTACCGTTCATAAATTCAGTTGGTCCTCGTATTAATTGGAATCTCTTGATAACTCGATATGAGAGTTTAGGTACACAAATCAGGTCGTTACGCTAAGTGATTTGGTTTGTTTTTTTAACTATTGATTAATAGAAATTAGTGTGATGCACAGAGATGTTTACCGTTCATAAATTCAGTTGGTCCTCGTATTAATTGGAATCTCTTGATAACTCGATATGAAAGTTTAGGTACACAAATCAGGTCGTTACGCTAAGTGATTTGGTTTGTTTTTTTAACTATTGATTAATAGAAATTAGTGTGATGCACAGAGATGTTTACCGTTCATAAATTCAGTTGGTCCTCGTATTAATTGGAATCTCTTGATAACTCGATATGAGAGTTTAGGTACACAAATCAGGTCGTTACGCTAAGTGATTTGGTTTGTTTTTTTAACTATTGATTAATAGAAATTAGTGTGATGCACAGAGATGTTTACCGTTCATAAATTCAGTTGGTCCTCGTATTAATTGGAATCTCTTGATAACTCGATATGAGAGTTTAGGTACACAAATCAGGTCGTTACGCTAAGTGATTTGGTTTGTTTTTTTAACTATTGATTAATAGAAATTAGTGTGATGCACAGAGATGTTTACCGTTCATAAATTCAGTTGCTCCTCGTATTAATTGGAATCTCTTGATAACTCGATATGAGAGTTTAGGTACACAAATCAGGCCGTTACGCTAAGTGATTTGGTTTGTTTTTTTAACTATTGATTAATAGAAATTAGTGTGATGCACAGAGATGTTTACCGTTCATAAATTCAGTTGGACCTCGTATTAATTGGAATCTCTTGATAACTCGATATGAGAGTTTAGGTACACAAATCAGGCCGTTACGCTAAGTGATTTGGTTTGTTTTTTTAACTATTAATTAATAGAAATTAGTGTGATGCACAGAGATGTTTACCGTTCATAAATTCAGTTGGACCTCGTATTAATTGGAATCTCTTGATAACTCGATATGAGAGTTTAGGTACACAAATCAGGTCGTTACGCTAAGTGATTTGGTTTGTTTTTTTAACTATTGATTAATAGAAATTAGTGTGATGCACAGATATGTTTACCGTTCATAAATTCAGTTGGACCTCGTATTAATTGGAAACTCTTGATAACTCGATATGAGAGTTTAGGTACACAAATCAGGCCGTTACGCTAAGTGATTTGGTTTGGTTTTTTAACTATTGATTAATAGAAATTAGTGTGATGCACAGATATGTTTACCGTTCATGAATTCAGTTGGACCTCGTATTAATTGGAATCTCTTTATAACTGGACATGACAGTTTAGGTACACAAATCAGGCCGTTACGCTAAGTGATTTGGTTTGGTTTTTTAACTATTGATTAATAGAAATTAGTGTGATGCACAGATATGTTTACCGTTCATAAATTCAGTTGGACCTCGTATTAATTGGAATCTCTTGATAACTCGATATGAGAGTTTAGGTACACAAATCAGGTCGTTACGCTAAGTGATTTGGTTTGTTTTTTTAACTATTGATTAATAGAAATTAGTGTGATGCACAGAGATGTTTACCGTTCATAAATTCAGTTGGACCTCGTATTAATTGGAATCTCTTGATAACTCGATATGAGAGTTTAGGTACAGAAATCAGGCCGTTACGCTAAGTGATTTGGTTTGGTTTTTAACTATTGATTAATAGAAATTACTGTGATGCACAGATATGTTTACCGTTCATAAATTCAGTTGGACCTCGTATTAATTGGAATCTCTTGATAACTCGACATGAGAGTTTAGGTACACAAATCAGGCCGTTACGCTAAGTGATTTGGTTTGTTTTTTTAACTATTGATTAATAGAAATTAGTGTGATGCACAGAGATGTTTACCGTTCATAAATTCAGTTGGACCTCGTATTAATTGGAATCTCTTGATAACTCGATATGAGAGTTTGGGTACACAAATCAGGTCGTTACGCTAAGTGATTTGGTTTGTTTTTTTAACTATTGATTAATAAAAATTAGTGTGATGCACAGATATGTTTACCGTTCATAAATTCAGTTGGACCTCGTATTAATTGGAATCTCTTGATAACTCGATATGAGAGTTTAGGTACACAAATCAGGCCGTTACGCTAAGTGATTTGGTTTGTTTTTTTAACTATTGATTAATAGAAATTAGTGTGATGCACAGAGATGTTTACCGTTCATAAATTCAGTTGCTCCTCGTATTAATTGGAATCTCTTGATAACTCGATATGAGAGTTTAGGTACACAAATCAGGTCGTTACGCTAAGTGATTTGGTTTGTTTTTTTAACTATTGATTAATAGAAATTAGTGTGATGCACAGAGATGTTTACCGTTCATAAATTCAGTTGCTCCTCGTATTAATTGGAATCTCTTGATAACTCGATATGAGAGTTTAGGTACACAAATCAGGTCGTTACGCTAAGTGATTTGGTTTGTTTTTTTAACTATTGATTAATATAAATTAGTGTGATGCACAGAGAAATTTACCGTTCATAAATTCAGTTGGTCCTCGTATTAATTGGAATCTCTTGATAACTCGATATGAGAATTTAGGTACACAAATCAGGTCGTTACGCTAAGTGATTTGGTTTGTTTTTTTAACTATTGATTAATAGAAATTAGTGTGATGCACAGATATGTTTACCGTTCATAAATTCAGTTGGTCCTCGTATTAATTGGAATCTCTTGATAACTCGATATGAGAGTTTAGGTACACAAATCAGGTCGTTACGCTAAGTGATTTGGTTTGTTTTTTTAACTATTGATTAATAGAAATTAGTGTGATGCACAGAGATGTTTACCGTTCATAAATTCAGTTGGTCCTCGTATTAATTGGAATCTCTTGATAACTCGATATGAGAGTTTAGGTACACAAATCAGGTCGTTACGCTAAGTGATTTGGTTTGTTTTTTTAACTATTGATTAATAGAAATTAGTGTGATGCACAGAGATGTTTACCGTTCATAAATTCAGTTGGTCCTCGTATTAATTGGAATCTCTTGATAACTCGATATGAGAGTTTAGGTACACAAATCAGGCCGTTACGCTAAGTGATTTGGTTTGTTTTTTTAACTATTGATTAATAGAAATTAGTGTGATGCACAGAGATGTTTACCGTTCATAAATTCAGTTGGACCTCGTATTAATTGGAATCTCTTGATAACTCGATATGAGAGTTTAGGTACACAAATCAGGCCGTTACGCTAAGTGATTTGGTTTGTTTTTTTAACTATTGATTAATAGAAATTAGTGTGATGCACAGAGATGTTTACCGTTCATAAATTCAGTTGGACCTCGTATTAATTGGAATCTCTTGATAACTCGATATGAGAGTTTAGGTACACAAATCAGGTCGTTACGTTAAGTGATTTGGTTTGTTTTTTTAACTATTGATTAATAGAAATTAGTGTGATGCACAGAGATGTTTACCGTTCATAAATTCAGTTGGACCTCGTATTAATTGGAATCTCTTTATAACTCGACATGAGAGTTTAGGTACACAAATCAGGCCGTTACGCTAAGTGATTTGGTTTGGTTTTTTAACTATTGATTAATAGAAATTAGTGTGATGCACAGATATGTTTACCGTTCATAAATTCAGTTGGACCTCGTATTAATTGGAATCTCTTTATAACTGGACATGAGAGTTTAGGTACACAAATCAGGCCGTTACGCTAAGTGATTTGGTTTGGTTTTTTAACTATTGATTAATAGAAATTAGTGTGATGCACAGATATGTTTACCGTTCATAAATTCAGTTGGACCTCGTATTAATTGGAATCTCTTGATAACTCGATATGAGAGTTTAGGTACACAAATCAGGTCGTTACGCTAAGTGATTTGGTTTGTTTTTTTAACTATTGATTAATAGAAATTAGTGTGATGCACAGATATGTTTACCGTTCATAAATTCAGTTGGACCTCGTATTAATTGGAATCTCTTGATAACTCGATATGAGAGTTTAGGTACACAAATCAGGCCGTTACGCTAAGTGATTTGGTTTGTTTTTTTAACTATTGATTAATAGAAATTACTGTGATGCACAGATATGTTTACCGTTCATAAATTCAGTTGGACCTCGTATTAATTGGAATCTCTTGATAACTCGACATGAGAGTTTAGGTACACAAATCAGGCCGTTACGCTAAGTGATTTGGTTTGTTTTTTTAACTATTGATTAATAGAAATTAGTGTGATGCACAGAGATGTTTACCGTTCATAAATTCAGTTGGACCTCGTATTAATTGGAATCTCTTGATAACTCGATATGAGAGTTTAGGTACACAAATCAGGCCGTTACGCTAAGTGATTTGGTTTGTTTTTTTAACTATTGATTAATAGAAATTAGTGTGATGCACAGATATGTTTACCGTTCATAAATTCAGTTGGACCTCGTATTAATTGGAATCTCTTGATAACTCGATATGAGAGTTTGGGTACACAAATCAGGTCGTTACGCTAAGTGATTTGGTTTGTTTTTTTAACTATTGATTAATAGAAATTAGTGTGATGCACAGATATGTTTACCGTTCATAAATTCAGTTGCTCCTCGTATTAATTGGAATCTCTTGATAACTCGATATGAGAGTTTAGGTACACAAATCAGGCCGTTACGCTAAGTGATTTGGTTTGTTTTTTTAACTATTGATTAATAGAAATTAGTGTGATGCACAGAGATGTTTACCGTTCATAAATTCAGTTGCTCCTCGTATTAATTGGAATCTCTTGATCACTCGATATGAGAGTTTAGGTACACAAATCAGGTCGTTACGCTAAGTGATTTGGTTTGTTTTTTTAACTATTGATTAATAGAAATTAGTGTGATGCACAGAGATTTTTACCGTTCATAAATTCAGTTGGTCCTCGTATTAATTGGAATCTCTTGATAACTCGATATGAGAGTTTAGGTACACAAATCAGGTCGTTACGCTAAGTGATTTGGTTTGTTTTTTTAACTATTGATTAATAGAAATTAGTGTGATGCACAGAGATGTTTACCGTTCATAAATTCAGTTGGTCCTCGTATTAATTGGAATCTCTTGATAACTCGATATGAGAATTTAGGTACACAAATCAGGTCGTTACGCTAAGTGATTTGGTTTGTTTTTTTAACTATTGATTAATAGAAATTAGTGTGATGCACAGAGATGTTTACCGTTCATAAATTCAGTTGGTCCTCGTATTAATTGGAATCTCTTGATAACTCGATATGAGAGTTTAGGTACACAAATCAGGTCGTTACGCTAAGTGATTTGGTTTGTTTTTTAACTATTGATTAATAGAAATTAGTGTGATGCACAGAGATGTTTACCGTTCATACATTCAGTTGGTCCTCGTATTAATTGGAATCTCTTGATAACTCGATATGAGAGTTTAGGTACACAAATCAGGCCGTTACGCTAAGTGATTTGGTTTGTTTTTTTAACTATTGATTAATAGAAATTAGTGTGATGCACAGAGATGTTTACCGTTCATAAATTCAGTTGGACCTCGTATTAATTGGAATCTCTTGATAACTCGATATGAGAGTTTAGGTACACAAATCAGGCCGTTACGCTAAGTGATTTGGTTTGTTTTTTTAACTATTGATTAATAGAAATTAGTGTGATGCACAGAGATGTTTACCGTTCATAAATTCAGTTGGACCTCGTATTAATTGGAATCTCTTGATAACTCGATATGAGAATTTAGGTACACAAATCAGGTCGTTACGCTAAGTGATTTGGTTTGTTTTTTTAACTATTGATTAATAGAAATTAGTGTGATGCACAGATATGTTTACCGTTCATAAATTCAGTTGGTCCTCGTATTAATTGGAATCTCTTGATAACTCGATATGAGAGTTTAGGTACACAAATCAGGTCGTTACGCTAAGTGATTTGGTTTGTTTTTTTAACTATTGATTAATAGAAATTAGTGTGATGCACAGAGATGTTTACCGTTCATAAATTCAGTTGGTCCTCGTATTAATTGGAATCTCTTGATAACTCGATATGAGAGTTTAGGTACACAAATCAGGTCGTTACGCTAAGTGATTTGGTTTGTTTTTTTAACTATTGATTAATAGAAATTAGTGTGATGCACAGAGATGTTTACCGTTCATAAATTCAGTTGGTCCTCGTATTAATTGGAATCTCTTGATAACTCGATATGAGAGTTTAGGTACACAAATCAGGCCGTTACGCTAAGTGATTTGGTTTGTTTTTTTAACTATTGATTAATAGAAATTAGTGTGATGCACAGAGATGTTTACCGTTCATAAATTCAGTTGGACCTCGTATTAATTGGAATCTCTTGATAACTCGATATGAGAGTTTAGGTACACAAATCAGGCCGTTACGCTAAGTGATTTGGTTTGTTTTTTTAACTATTGATTAATAGAAATTAGTGTGATGCACAGAGATGTTTACCGTTCATAAATTCAGTTGGACCTCGTATTAATTGGAATCTCTTGATAACTCGATATGAGAGTTTAGGTACACAAATCAGGTCGTTACGTTAAGTGATTTGGTTTGTTTTTTTAACTATTGATTAATAGAAATTAGTGTGATGCACAGAGATGTTTACCGTTCATAAATTCAGTTGGACCTCGTATTAATTGGAATCTCTTTATAACTCGACATGAGAGTTTAGGTACACAAATCAGGCCGTTACGCTAAGTGATTTGGTTTGGTTTTTTAACTATTGATTAATAGAAATTAGTGTGATGCACAGATATGTTTACCGTTCATAAATTCAGTTGGACCTCGTATTAATTGGAATCTCTTTATAACTGGACATGAGAGTTTAGGTACACAAATCAGGCCGTTACGCTAAGTGATTTGGTTTGGTTTTTTAACTATTGATTAATAGAAATTAGTGTGATGCACAGATATGTTTACCGTTCATAAATTCAGTTGGACCTCGTATTAATTGGAATCTCTTGATAACTCGATATGAGAGTTTAGGTACACAAATCAGGTCGTTACGCTAAGTGATTTGGTTTGTTTTTTTAACTATTGATTAATAGAAATTAGTGTGATGCACAGATATGTTTACCGTTCATAAATTCAGTTGGACCTCGTATTAATTGGAATCTCTTGATAACTCGATATGAGAGTTTAGGTACACAAATCAGGCCGTTACGCTAAGTGATTTGGTTTGTTTTTTTAACTATTGATTAATAGAAATTACTGTGATGCACAGATATGTTTACCGTTCATAAATTCAGTTGGACCTCGTATTAATTGGAATCTCTTGATAACTCGACATGAGAGTTTAGGTACACAAATCAGGCCGTTACGCTAAGTGATTTGGTTTGTTTTTTTAACTATTGATTAATAGAAATTAGTGTGATGCACAGAGATGTTTACCGTTCATAAATTCAGTTGGACCTCGTATTAATTGGAATCTCTTGATAACTCGATATGAGAGTTTAGGTACACAAATCAGGCCGTTACGCTAAGTGATTTGGTTTGTTTTTTTAACTATTGATTAATAGAAATTAGTGTGATGCACAGAGATGTTTACCGTTCATAAATTCAGTTGGACCTCGTATTAATTGGAATCTCTTGATAACTCGATATGAGAGTTTGGGTACACAAATCAGGTCGTTACGCTAAGTGATTTGGTTTGTTTTTTTAACTATTGATTAATAGAAATTAGTGTGATGCACAGATATGTTTACCGTTCATAAATTCAGTTGCTCCTCGTATTAATTGGAATCTCTTGATAACTCGATATGAGAGTTTAGGTACACAAATCAGGCCGTTACGCTAAGTGATTTGGTTTGTTTTTTTAACTATTGATTAATAGAAATTAGTGTGATGCACAGAGATGTTTACCGTTCATAAATTCAGTTGCTCCTCGTATTAATTGGAATCTCTTGATCACTCGATATGAGAGTTTAGGTACACAAATCAGGTCGTTACGCTAAGTGATTTGGTTTGTTTTTTTAACTATTGATTAATAGAAATTAGTGTGATGCACAGAGATTTTTACCGTTCATAAATTCAGTTGGTCCTCGTATTAATTGGAATCTCTTGATAACTCGATATGAGAGTTTAGGTACACAAATCAGGTCGTTACGCTAAGTGATTTGGTTTGTTTTTTTAACTATTGATTAATAGAAATTAGTGTGATGCACAGAGATGTTTACCGTTCATAAATTCAGTTGGTCCTCGTATTAATTGGAATCTCTTGATAACTCGATATGAGAATTTAGGTACACAAATCAGGTCGTTACGCTAAGTGATTTGGTTTGTTTTTTTAACTATTGATTAATAGAAATTAGTGTGATGCACAGAGATGTTTACCGTTCATAAATTCAGTTGGTCCTCGTATTAATTGGAATCTCTTGATAACTCGATATGAGAGTTTAGGTACACAAATCAGGTCGTTACGCTAAGTGATTTGGTTTGTTTTTTAACTATTGATTAATAGAAATTAGTGTGATGCACAGAGATGTTTACCGTTCATACATTCAGTTGGTCCTCGTATTAATTGGAATCTCTTGATAACTCGATATGAGAGTTTAGGTACACAAATCAGGCCGTTACGCTAAGTGATTTGGTTTGTTTTTTTAACTATTGATTAATAGAAATTAGTGTGATGCACAGAGATGTTTACCGTTCATAAATTCAGTTGGACCTCGTATTAATTGGAATCTCTTGATAACTCGATATGAGAGTTTAGGTACACAAATCAGGCCGTTACGCTAAGTGATTTGGTTTGTTTTTTTAACTATTGATTAATAGAAATTAGTGTGATGCACAGAGATGTTTACCGTTCATAAATTCAGTTGGACCTCGTATTAATTGGAATCTCTTGATAACTCGATATGAGAGTTTAGGTACACAAATCAGGTCGTTACGCTAAGTGATTTGGTTTGTTTTTTTAACTATTGATTAATAGAAATTAGTGTGATGCACAGAGATGTTTACCGTTCATAAATTCAGTTGGACCTCGTATTAATTGGAATCTCTTGATAACTCGATATGAGAGTTTAGGTACACAAATCAGGCCGTTACGCTAAATGATTTGGTTTGTTTTTTTAACTATTGATTAATAGAAATTAGTGTGATGCACAGAGATGTTTACCGTTCATAAATTCAGTTGGACCTCGTATTAATTGGAATCTCTTGATAACTCGATATGAGAGTTTAGGTACACAAATCAGGCCGTTACGCTAAGTGATTTGGTTTGTTTTTTTAACTATTGATTAATAGAAATTAGTGTGATGCACAGATATGTTTACCGTTCATAAATTCAGTTGGACCTCGTATTAATTGGAATCTCTTGATAACTCGATATGAGAGTTTAGGTACACAAATCAGGCCGTTACGCTAAATGATTTGGTTTGTTTTTTTAACTATTGATTAATAGAAATTAGTGTGATGCACAGAGATGTTTACCGTTCATAAATTCAGTTGGACCTCGTATTAATTGGAATCTCTTGATAACTCGATATGAGAGTTTAGGTACACAAATCAGGCCGTTACGCTAAGTGATTTGGTTTGGTTTTTTAACTATTGATTAATAGAAATTAGTGTGATGCACAGATATGTTTACCGTTCATAAATTCAGTTGGACCTCGTATTAATTGGAATCTCTTTATAACTCGACATGAGAGTTTAGGTACACAAATCAGGCCGTTACGCTAAGTGATTTGGTTTGTTTTTTTAACTATTGATTAATAGAAATTAGTGTGATGCACAGATATGTTTACCGTTCATAAATTCAGTTGGACCTCGTATTAATTGGAATCTCTTGATAACTCGATATGAGAGTTTAGGTACACAAATCAGGCCGTTACGCTAAGTGATTTGGTTTGTTTTTTTAACTATTGATTAATAGAAATTAGTGTGATGCACAGATATGTTTACCGTTCATAAATTCAGTTGGACCTCGTATTAATTGGAATCTCTTGATAACTCGATATGAGAGTTTAGGTACACAAATCAGGTCGTTACGCTAAGTGATTTGGTTTGTTTTTTTAACTATTGATTAATAGAAATTAGTGTGATGCACAGATATGTTTACCGTTCATAAATTCAGTTGGACCTCGTATTAATTGGAATCTCTTGATAACTCGATATGAGAGTTTAGGTACACAAATCAGGCCGTTACGCTAAGTGATTTGGTTTGTTTTTTTAACTATTGATTAATAGAAATTAGTGTGATGCACAGAGATGTTTACCGTTCATAAATTCAGTTGGTCCTCGTATTAATTGGAATCTCTTGATAACTCGATATGAGAGTTTAGGTACACAAATCAGGCCGTTACGCTAAGTGATTTGGTTTGTTTTTTTAACTATTGATTAATAGAAATTAGTGTGATGCACAGAGATGTTTACCGTTCATAAATTCAGTTGGACCTCGTATTAATTGGAATCTCTTGATAACTCGATATGAGAGTTTAGGTACACAAATCAGGCCGTTACGCTAAGTGATTTGGTTTGTTTTTTTAACTATTGATTAATAGAAATTAGTGTGATGCACAGAGATGTTTACCGTTCATAAATTCAGTTGGACCTCGTATTAATTGGAATCTCTTGATAACTCGATATGAGAGTTTAGGTACACAAATCAGGTCGTTACGCCAAGTGATTTGGTTTGTTTTTTTAACTATTGATTAATAGAAATTAGTGTGATGCACAGAGATGTTTACCGTTCATAAATTCAGTTGGACCTCGTATTAATTGGAATTTCTTGATAACTCGATATGAGAGTTTAGGTACACAAATCAGGCCGTTACGCTAAGTGATTTGGTTTGGTTTTTAACTATTGATTAATAGAAATTAGTGTGATGCACAGATATGTTTACCGTTCATAAATTCAGTTGGACCTCGTATTAATTGGAATCTCTTGATAACTCGACATGAGAGTTTAGGTACACAAATCAGGCCGTTACGCTAAGTGATTTGGTTTGTTTTTTTAACTATTGATTAATAGAAATTAGTGTGATGCACAGAGATGTTTACCGTTCATAAATTCAGTTGGACCTCGTATTAATTGGAATCTCTTGATAACTCGATATGAGAGTTTAGGTACACAAATCAGGCCGTTACGCTAAGTGATTTGGTTTGTTTTTTTAACTATTGATTAATAGAAATTAGTGTGATGCACAGAGATGTTTACCGTTCATAAATTCAGTTGGACCTCGTATTAATTGGAATCTCTTGATAACTCGATATGAGAGTTTAGGTACACAAATCAGGCCGTTACGCTAAGTGATTTGGTTTGGTTTTTTAACTATTGATTAATAGAAATTAGTGTGATGCACAGAGATGTTTACCGTTCATAAATTCAGTTGGACCTCATATTAATTGGAATCTCTTGATAACTCGACATGAGAGTTTAGGTACACAAATCAGGCCGTTACGCTAAGTGATTTGGTTTGGTTTTTTAACTATTGATTAATAGAAATTAGTGTGATGCACAGATATGTTTACCGTTCATAAATTCAGTTGGACCTCGTATTAATTGGAATCTCTTTATAACTCGACATGAGAGTTTAGGTACACAAATCAGGCCGTTACGCTAAGTGATTTGGTTTGTTTTTTTAACTATTGATTAATAGAAATTAGTGTGATGCACAGATATGTTTACCGTTCATAAATTCAGTTGGACCTCGTATTAATTGGAATCTCTTGATAACTCGATATGAGAGTTTAGGTACACAAATCAGGCCGTTACGCTAAGTGATTTGGTTTGTTTTTTTAATTATTGATTAATAGAAATTAGTGTGATGCACAGATATGTTTACCGTTCATAAATTCAGTTGGACCTCGTATTAATTGGAATCTCTTGATAACTCGATATGAGAGTTTAGGTACACAAATCAGGTCGTTACGCTAAGTGATTTGGTTTGTTTTTTTAACTATTGATTAATAGAAATTAGTGTGATGCACAGATATGTTTACCGTTCATAAATTCAGTTGGACCTCGTATTAATTGGAATCTCTTGATAACTCGATATGAGAGTTTAGGTACACAAATCAGGCCGTTACGCTAAGTGATTTGGTTTGTTTTTTTAACTATTGATTAATAGAAATTAGTGTGATGCACAGATATGTTTACCGTTCATAAATTCAGTTGGACCTCGTATTAATTGGAATCTCTTGATAACTCGATATGAGAGTTTAGGTACACAAATCAGGCCGTTACGCTAAGTGATTTGGTTTGGTTTTTTAACTATTGATTAATAGAAATTAGTGTGATGCACAGATATGTTTACCGTTCATAAATTCAGTTGGACCTCGTATTAATTGGAATCTCTTGATAACTCGATATGAGAGTTTAGGTACACAAATCAGGCCGTTACGCTAAGTGATTTGGTTTGTTTTTATAACTATTGATTAATAGAAGTTAGTGTGATGCACAGATATGTTTACCGTTCATAAATTCAGTTGGACCTCGTATTAATTGGAATCTCTTTATAACTCGACATGAGAGTTTAGGTACACAAATCAGGCCGTTACGCTAAGTGATTTGGTTTGTTTTTTTAACTATTGATTAATAGAAATTAGTGTGATGCACAGATATGTTTACCGTTTATAAATTCAGTTGGACCTCGTATTTATTGGAATCTCTTGATAACTCGATATGAGAGTTTAGGTACACAAATCACGCCGTTACGCTAAGTGATTTGGTTTGGTTTTTTAACTATTGATTAATAGAAATTAGTGTGATGCACAGATATGTTTACCGTTCATAAATTCAGTTGGTCCTCGTATTAATTGGAATCTCTTGATAACTCGATATGAGAGTTTAGGTACACAAATCAGGCCGTTACGCTAAGTGATTTGGTTTGGTTTTTTAACTATTGATTAATAGAAATTAGTGTGATGCACAGAGATGTTTACCGTTCATAAATTCAGTTGGACCTCGTATTAATTGGAATCTCTTGATAACTCGATATGAGAGTTTAGGTACACAAATCAGGCCGTTACGCTAAGTGATTTGGTTTGGTTTTTCAACTATTGATTAATAGAAATTAGTGTGATGCACAGATATGTTTACCGTTCATAAATTCAGTTGGACCTCGTATTAATTGGAATCTCTTGATAACTCGATATGAGAGTTTAGGTACACAAATCAGGCCGTTACGCTAAGTGATTTGGTTTGTTTTTTTAACTATTGATTAATAGAAATTAGTGTGATGCACAGATATGTTTACCGTTCATAAATTCAGTTGGACCTCGTATTAATTGGAATCTCTTGATAACTCGACATGAGAGTTTAGGTACACAAATCAGGCCGTTACGCTAAGTGATTTGGTTTGTTTTTTTAACTATTGATTAATAGAAATTAGTGTGATGCACAGAGATGTTTACCGTTCATAAATTCAGTTGGACCTCGTATTAATTGGAATCTCTTGATAACTCGATATGAGAGTTTAGGTACACAAATCAGGCCGTTACGCTAAGTGATTTGGTTTGTTTTTTTAAACTATTGATTAATAGAAATTAGTGTGATGCACAGAGATGTTTACCGTTCATAAATTCATTTGGACCTCGTATTAATTGGAATCTCTTGATAACTCGATATGAGAGTTTGGGTACACAAATCAGGTCGTTACGCTAAGTGATTTGGTTTGTTTTTTTAACTATTGATTAATAGAAATTAGTGTGATGCACAGATATGTTTACCGTTCATAAATTCAGTTGGACCTCGTATTAATTGGAATCTCTTGATAACTCGATATGAGAGTTTAGGTACACAAATCAGGCCGTTACGCTAAGTGATTTGGTTTGTTTTTTTAACTATTGATTAATAGAAATTAGTGTGATGCACAGAGATGTTTACCGTTCATAAATTCAGTTGCTCCTCGTATTAATTGGAATCTCTTGATAACTCGATATGAGAGTTTAGGTACACAAATCAGGTCGTTACGCTATGTGATTTGGTTTGTTTTTTTAACTATTGATTAATAGAAATTAGTGTGATGCACAGAGATGTTTACCGTTCATAAATTCAGTTGGTCCTCGTATTAATTGGAATCTCTTGATAACTCGATATGAGAGTTTAGGTACACAAATCAGGTCGTTACGCTAAGTGATTTGGTTTGTTTTTTTAACTATTGATTAATAGAAATTAGTGTGATGCACAGAGATGTTTACCGTTCATAAATTCAGTTGGTCCTCGTATTAATTGGAATCTCTTGATAACTCGATATGAGTGTTTAGGTACACAAATCAGGCCGTTACGCTAAGTGATTTGGTTTGTTTTTTTAACTATTGATTAATAGAAATTAGTGTGATGCACAGAGATGTTTACCGTTCATAAATTCAGTTGGTCCTCGTATTAATTGGAATCTCTTGATAACTCGATATGAGAGTTTAGGTACACAAATCAGGTCGTTACGCTAAGTGATTTGGTTTGTTTTTTTAACTATTGATTAATAGAAATTAGTGTGATGCACAGAGATGTTTACCGTTCATAAATTCAGTTGGTCCTCGTATTAATTGGAATCTCTTGATAACTCGATATGAGAGTTTAGGTACACAAATCAGGTCGTTACGCTAAGTGATTTGGTTTGTTTTTTTAACTATTGATTAATAGAAATTAGTGTGATGCACAGATATGTTTACCGTTTATAAATTCAGTTGGACCTCGTATTTATTGGAATCTCTTGATAACTCGATATGAGAGTTTAGGTACACAAATCACGCCGTTACGCTAAGTGATTTGGTTTGGTTTTTTAACTATTGATTAATAGAAATTAGTGTGATGCACAGATATGTTTACCGTTCATAAATTCAGTTGGACCTCGTATTAATTGGAATCTCTTTATAACTCGACATGAGAGTTTAGGTACACAAATCAGGCCGTTACGCTAAGTGATTTGGTTTGGTTTTTTAACTATTGATTAATAGAAATTAGTGTGATGCACAGATATGTTTACCGTTCATAAATTCAGTTGGACCTCGTATTAATTGGAATCTCTTTATAACTGGACATGAGAGTTTAGGTACACAAATCAGGCCGTTACGCTAAGTGATTTGGTTTGGTTTTTTAACTATTGATTAATAGAAATTAGTGTGATGCACAGATATGTTTACCGTTCATAAATTCAGTTGGACCTCGTATTAATTGGAATCTCTTGATAACTCGATATGAGAGTTTAGGTACACAAATCAGGTCGTTACGCTAAGTGATTTGGTTTGTTTTTTTAACTATTGATTAATAGAAATTAGTGTGATGCACAGATATGTTTACCGTTCATAAATTCAGTTGGACCTCGTATTAATTGGAATCTCTTGATAACTCGATATGAGAGTTTAGGTACACAAATCAGGCCGTTACGCTAAGTGATTTGGTTTGTTTTTTTAACTATTGATTAATAGAAATTACTGTGATGCACAGATATGTTTACCGTTCATAAATTCAGTTGGACCTCGTATTAATTGGAATCTCTTGATAACTCGACATGAGAGTTTAGGTACACAAATCAGGCCGTTACGCTAAGTGATTTGGTTTGTTTTTTTAACTATTGATTAATAGAAATTAGTGTGATGCACAGAGATGTTTACCGTTCATAAATTCAGTTGGACCTCGTATTAATTGGAATCTCTTGATAACTCGATATGAGAGTTTAGGTACACAAATCAGGCCGTTACGCTAAGTGATTTGGTTTGTTTTTTTAACTATTGATTAATAGAAATTAGTGTGATGCACAGAGATGTTTACCGTTCATAAATTCAGTTGGACCTCGTATTAATTGGAATCTCTTGATAACTCGATATGAGAGTTTGGGTACACAAATCAGGTCGTTACGCTAAGTGATTTGGTTTGTTTTTTTAACTATTGATTAATAGAAATTAGTGTGATGCACAGATATGTTTACCGTTCATAAATTCAGTTGCTCCTCGTATTAATTGGAATCTCTTGATAACTCGATATGAGAGTTTAGGTACACAAATCAGGCCGTTACGCTAAGTGATTTGGTTTGTTTTTTTAACTATTGATTAATAGAAATTAGTGTGATGCACAGAGATGTTTACCGTTCATAAATTCAGTTGCTCCTCGTATTAATTGGAATCTCTTGATCACTCGATATGAGAGTTTAGGTACACAAATCAGGTCGTTACGCTAAGTGATTTGGTTTGTTTTTTTAACTATTGATTAATAGAAATTAGTGTGATGCACAGAGATTTTTACCGTTCATAAATTCAGTTGGTCCTCGTATTAATTGGAATCTCTTGATAACTCGATATGAGAGTTTAGGTACACAAATCAGGTCGTTACGCTAAGTGATTTGGTTTGTTTTTTTAACTATTGATTAATAGAAATTAGTGTGATGCACAGAGATGTTTACCGTTCATAAATTCAGTTGGTCCTCGTATTAATTGGAATCTCTTGATAACTCGATATGAGAATTTAGGTACACAAATCAGGTCGTTACGCTAAGTGATTTGGTTTGTTTTTTTAACTATTGATTAATAGAAATTAGTGTGATGCACAGAGATGTTTACCGTTCATAAATTCAGTTGGTCCTCGTATTAATTGGAATCTCTTGATAACTCGATATGAGAGTTTAGGTACACAAATCAGGTCGTTACGCTAAGTGATTTGGTTTGTTTTTTAACTATTGATTAATAGAAATTAGTGTGATGCACAGAGATGTTTACCGTTCATAAATTCAGTTGGTCCTCGTATTAATTGGAATCTCTTGATAACTCGATATGAGAGTTTAGGTACACAAATCAGGCCGTTACGCTAAGTGATTTGGTTTGTTTTTTTAACTATTGATTAATAGAAATTAGTGTGATGCACAGAGATGTTTACCGTTCATAAATTCAGTTGGACCTCGTATTAATTGGAATCTCTTGATAACTCGATATGAGAGTTTAGGTACACAAATCAGGCCGTTACGCTAAGTGATTTGGTTTGTTTTTTTAACTATTGATTAATAGAAATTAGTGTGATGCACAGAGATGTTTACCGTTCATAAATTCAGTTGGACCTCGTATTAATTGGAATCTCTTGATAACTCGATATGAGAGTTTAGGTACACAAATCAGGTCGTTACGCTAAGTGATTTGGTTTGTTTTTTTAACTATTGATTAATAGAAATTAGTGTGATGCACAGAGATGTTTACCGTTCATAAATTCAGTTGGACCTCGTATTAATTGGAATCTCTTGATAACTCGATATGAGAGTTTAGGTACACAAATCAGGCCGTTACGCTAAATGATTTGGTTTGTTTTTTTAACTATTGATTAATAGAAATTAGTGTGATGCACAGAGATGTTTACCGTTCATAAATTCAGTTGGACCTCGTATTAATTGGAATCTCTTGATAACTCGATATGAGAGTTTAGGTACACAAATCAGGCCGTTACGCTAAGTGATTTGGTTTGTTTTTTTAACTATTGATTAATAGAAATTAGTGTGATGCACAGAGATGTTTACCGTTCATAAATTCAGTTGGACCTCGTATTAATTGGAATCTCTTGATAACTCGATATGAGAGTTTAGGTACACAAATCAGGCCGTTACGCTAAATGATTTGGTTTGTTTTTTTAACTATTGATTAATAGAAATTAGTGTGATGCACAGAGATGTTTACCGTTCATAAATTCAGTTGGACCTCGTATTAATTGGAATCTCTTGATAACTCGATATGAGAGTTTAGGTACACAAATCAGGCCGTTACGCTAAGTGATTTGGTTTGGTTTTTTAACTATTGATTAATAGAAATTAGTGTGATGCACAGATATGTTTACCGTTCATAAATTCAGTTGGACCTCGTATTAATTGGAATCTCTTTATAACTCGACATGAGAGTTTAGGTACACAAATCAGGCCGTTACGCTAAGTGATTTGGTTTGTTTTTTTAACTATTGATTAATAGAAATTAGTGTGATGCACAGATATGTTTACCGTTCATAAATTCAGTTGGACCTCGTATTAATTGGAATCTCTTGATAACTCGATATGAGAGTTTAGGTACACAAATCAGGCCGTTACGCTAAGTGATTTGGTTTGTTTTTTTAACTATTGATTAATAGAAATTAGTGTGATGCACAGAGATGTTTACCGTTCATAAATTCAGTTGGACCTCGTATTAATTGGAATCTCTTGATAACTCGATATGAGAGTTTAGGTACACAAATCAGGTCGTTACGTTAAGTGATTTGGTTTGTTTTTTTAACTATTGATTAATAGAAATTAGTGTGATGCACAGAGATGTTTACCGTTCATAAATTCAGTTGGACCTCGTATTAATTGGAATCTCTTTATAACTCGACATGAGAGTTTAGGTACACAAATCAGGCCGTTACGCTAAGTGATTTGGTTTGGTTTTTTAACTATTGATTAATAGAAATTAGTGTGATGCACAGATATGTTTACCGTTCATAAATTCAGTTGGACCTCGTATTAATTGGAATCTCTTTATAACTGGACATGAGAGTTTAGGTACACAAATCAGGCCGTTACGCTAAGTGATTAGGTTTGGTTTTTTAACTATTGATTAATAGAAATTAGTGTGATGCACAGATATGTTTACCGTTCATAAATTCAGTTGGACCTCGTATTAATTGGAATCTCTTGATAACTCGATATGAGAGTTTAGGTACACAAATCAGGTCGTTACGCTAAGTGATTTGGTTTGTTTTTTTAACTATTGATTAATAGAAATTAGTGTGATGCACAGATATGTTTACCGTTCATAAATTCAGTTGGACCTCGTATTAATTGGAATCTCTTGATAACTCGATATGAGAGTTTAGGTACACAAATCAGGCCGTTACGCTAAGTGATTTGGTTTGTTTTTTTAACTATTGATTAATAGAAATTACTGTGATGCACAGATATGTTTACCGTTCATAAATTCAGTTGGACCTCGTATTAATTGGAATCTCTTGATAACTCGACATGAGAGTTTAGGTACACAAATCAGGCCGTTACGCTAAGTGATTTGGTTTGTTTTTTTAACTATTGATTAATAGAAATTAGTGTGATGCACAGAGATGTTTACCGTTCATAAATTCAGTTGGACCTCGTATTAATTGGAATCTCTTGATAACTCGATATGAGAGTTTAGGTACACAAATCAGGCCGTTACGCTAAGTGATTTGGTTTGTTTTTTTAACTATTGATTAATAGAAATTAGTGTGATGCACAGAGATGTTTACCGTTCATAAATTCAGTTGGACCTCGTATTAATTGGAATCTCTTGATAACTCGATATGAGAGTTTGGGTACACAAATCAGGTCGTTACGCTAAGTGATTTGGTTTGTTTTTTTAACTATTGATTAATAGAAATTAGTGTGATGCACAGATATGTTTACCGTTCATAAATTCAGTTGCTCCTCGTATTAATTGGAATCTCTTGATAACTCGATATGAGAGTTTAGGTACACAAATCAGGCCGTTACGCTAAGTGATTTGGTTTGTTTTTTTAACTATTGATTAATAGAAATTAGTGTGATGCACAGAGATGTTTACCGTTCATAAATTCAGTTGCTCCTCGTATTAATTGGAATCTCTTGATCACTCGATATGAGAGTTTAGGTACACAAATCAGGTCGTTACGCTAAGTGATTTGGTTTGTTTTTTTAACTATTGATTAATAGAAATTAGTGTGATGCACAGAGATTTTTACCGTTCATAAATTCAGTTGGTCCTCGTATTAATTGGAATCTCTTGATAACTCGATATGAGAGTTTAGGTACACAAATCAGGTCGTTACGCTAAGTGATTTGGTTTGTTTTTTTAACTATTGATTAATAGAAATTAGTGTGATGCACAGAGATGTTTACCGTTCATAAATTCAGTTGGTCCTCGTATTAATTGGAATCTCTTGATAACTCGATATGAGAATTTAGGTACACAAATCAGGTCGTTACGCTAAGTGATTTGGTTTGTTTTTTTAACTATTGATTATGGGAAATTAGTGTGATGCACAGAGATGTTTACCGTTCATAAATTCAGTTGGTCCTCGTATTAATTGGAATCTCTTGATAACTCGATATGAGAGTTTAGGTACACAAATCAGGTCGTTACGCTAAGTGATTTGGTTTGTTTTTTAACTATTGATTAATAGAAATTAGTGTGATGCACAGAGATGTTTACCGTTCATAAATTCAGTTGGTCCTCGTATTAATTGGAATCTCTTGATAACTCGATATGAGAGTTTAGGTACACAAATCAGGCCGTTACGCTAAGTGATTTGGTTTGTTTTTTTAACTATTGATTAATAGAAATTAGTGTGATGCACAGAGATGTTTACCGTTCATAAATTCAGTTGGACCTCGTATTAATTGGAATCTCTTGATAACTCGATATGAGAGTTTAGGTACACAAATCAGGCCGTTACGCTAAGTGATTTGGTTTGTTTTTTTAACTATTGATTAATAGAAATTAGTGTGATGCACAGAGATGTTTACCGTTCATAAATTCAGTTGGACCTCGTATTAATTGGAATCTCTTGATAACTCGATATGAGAGTTTAGGTACACAAATCAGGTCGTTACGCTAAGTGATTTGGTTTGTTTTTTTAACTATTGATTAATAGAAATTAGTGTGATGCACAGAGATGTTTACCGTTCATAAATTCAGTTGGACCTCGTATTAATTGGAATCTCTTGATAACTCGATATGAGAGTTTAGGTACACAAATCAGGCCGTTACGCTAAATGATTTGGTTTGTTTTTTTAACTATTGATTAATAGAAATTAGTGTGATGCACAGAGATGTTTACCGTTCATAAATTCAGTTGGACCTCGTATTAATTGGAATCTCTTGATAACTCGATATGAGAGTTTAGGTACACAAATCAGGCCGTTACGCTAAGTGATTTGGTTTGTTTTTTTAACTATTGATTAATAGAAATTAGTGTGATGCACAGATATGTTTACCGTTCATAAATTCAGTTGGACCTCGTATTAATTGGAATCTCTTGATAACTCGATATGAGAGTTTAGGTACACAAATCAGGCCGTTACGCTAAATGATTTGGTTTGTTTTTTTAACTATTGATTAATAGAAATTAGTGTGATGCACAGAGATGTTTACCGTTCATAAATTCAGTTGGACCTCGTATTAATTGGAATCTCTTGATAACTCGATATGAGAGTTTAGGTACACAAATCAGGCCGTTACGCTAAGTGATTTGGTTTGGTTTTTTAACTATTGATTAATAGAAATTAGTGTGATGCACAGATATGTTTACCGTTCATAAATTCAGTTGGACCTCGTATTAATTGGAATCTCTTTATAACTCGACATGAGAGTTTAGGTACACAAATCAGGCCGTTACGCTAAGTGATTTGGTTTGTTTTTTTAACTATTGATTAATAGAAATTAGTGTGATGCACAGATATGTTTACCGTTCATAAATTCAGTTGGACCTCGTATTAATTGGAATCTCTTGATAACTCGATATGAGAGTTTAGGTACACAAATCAGGCCGTTACGCTAAGTGATTTGGTTTGTTTTTTTAACTATTGATTAATAGAAATTAGTGTGATGCACAGATATGTTTACCGTTCATAAATTCAGTTGGACCTCGTATTAATTGGAATCTCTTGATAACTCGATATGAGAGTTTAGGTACACAAATCAGGTCGTTACGCTAAGTGATTTGGTTTGTTTTTTTAACTATTGATTAATAGAAATTAGTGTGATGCACAGATATGTTTACCGTTCATAAATTCAGTTGGACCTCGTATTAATTGGAATCTCTTGATAACTCGATATGAGAGTTTAGGTACACAAATCAGGCCGTTACGCTAAGTGATTTGGTTTGTTTTTTTAACTATTGATTAATAGAAATTAGTGTGATGCACAGAGATGTTTACCGTTCATAAATTCAGTTGGTCCTCGTATTAATTGGAATCTCTTGATAACTCGATATGAGAGTTTAGGTACACAAATCAGGCCGTTACGCTAAGTGATTTGGTTTGTTTTTTTAACTATTGATTAATAGAAATTAGTGTGATGCACAGAGATGTTTACCGTTCATAAATTCAGTTGGACCTCGTATTAATTGGAATCTCTTGATAACTCGATATGAGAGTTTAGGTACACAAATCAGGCCGTTACGCTAAGTGATTTGGTTTGTTTTTTTAACTATTGATTAAAAGAAATTAGTGTGATGCACAGAGATGTTTACCGTTCATAAATTCAGTTGGACCTCGTATTAATTGGAATCTCTTGATAACTCGATATGAGAGTTTAGGTACACAAATCAGGTCGTTACGCCAAGTGATTTGGTTTGTTTTTTTAACTATTGATTAATAGAAATTAGTGTGATGCACAGAGATGTTTACCGTTCATAAATTCAGTTGGACCTCGTATTAATTGGAATTTCTTGATAACTCGATATGAGAGTTTAGGTACACAAATCAGGCCGTTACGCTAAGTGATTTGGTTTGGTTTTTAACTATTGATTAATAGAAATTAGTGTGATGCACAGATATGTTTACCGTTCATAAATTCAGTTGGACCTCGTATTAATTGGAATCTCTTGATAACTCGACATGAGAGTTTAGGTACACAAATCAGGCCGTTACGCTAAGTGATTTGGTTTGTTTTTTTAACTATTGATTAATAGAAATTAGTGTGATGCACAGAGATGTTTACCGTTCATAAATTCAGTTGGACCTCGTATTAATTGGAATCTCTTGATAACTCGATATGAGAGTTTAGGTACACAAATCAGGCCGTTACGCTAAGTGATTTGGTTTGTTTTTTTAACTATTGATTAATAGAAATTAGTGTGATGCACAGAGATGTTTACCGTTCATAAATTCAGTTGGACCTCGTATTAATTGGAATCTCTTGATAACTCGATATGAGAGTTTAGGTACACAAATCAGGCCGTTACGCTAAGTGATTTGGTTTGGTTTTTTAACTATTGATTAATAGAAATTAGTGTGATGCACAGAGATGTTTACCGTTCATAAATTCAGTTGGACCTCATATTAATTGGAATCTCTTGATAACTCGACATGAGAGTTTAGGTACACAAATCAGGCCGTTACGCTAAGTGATTTGGTTTGGTTTTTTAACTATTGATTAATAGAAATTAGTGTGATGCACAGATATGTTTACCGTTCATAAATTCAGTTGGACCTCGTATTAATTGGAATCTCTTTATAACTCGACATGAGAGTTTAGGTACACAAATCAGGCCGTTACGCTAAGTGATTTGGTTTGTTTTTTTAACTATTGATTAATAGAAATTAGTGTGATGCACAGATATGTTTACCGTTCATAAATTCAGTTGGACCTCGTATTAATTGGAATCTCTTGATAACTCGATATGAGAGTTTAGGTACACAAATCAGGCCGTTACGCTAAGTGATTTGGTTTGTTTTTTTAACTATTGATTAATAGAAATTAGTGTGATGCACAGATATGTTTACCGTTCATAAATTCAGTTGGACCTCGTATTAATTGGAATCTCTTGATAACTCGATATGAGAGTTTAGGTACACAAATCAGGTCGTTACGCTAAGTGATTTGGTTTGTTTTTTTAACTATTGATTAATAGAAATTAGTGTGATGCACAGATATGTTTACCGTTCATAAATTCAGTTGGACCTCGTATTAATTGGAATCTCTTGATAACTCGATATGAGAGTTTAGGTACACAAATCAGGCCGTTACGCTAAGTGATTTGGTTTGTTTTTTTAACTATTGATTAATAGAAATTAGTGTGATGCACAGATATGTTTACCGTTCATAAATTCAGTTGGACCTCGTATTAATTGGAATCTCTTGATAACTCGATATGAGAGTTTAGGTACACAAATCAGGCCGTTACGCTAAGTGATTTGGTTTGGTTTTTTAACTATTGATTAATAGAAATTAGTGTGATGCACAGATATGTTTACCGTTCATAAATTCAGTTGGACCTCGTATTAATTGGAATCTCTTGATAACTCGATATGAGAGTTTAGGTACACAAATCAGGCCGTTACGCTAAGTGATTTGGTTTGTTTTTATAACTATTGATTAATAGAAGTTAGTGTGATGCACAGATATGTTTACCGTTCATAAATTCAGTTGGACCTCGTATTAATTGGAATCTCTTTATAACTCGACATGAGAGTTTAGGTACACAAATCAGGCCGTTACGCTAAGTGATTTGGTTTGTTTTTTTAACTATTGATTAATAGAAATTAGTGTGATGCACAGATATGTTTACCGTTTATAAATTCAGTTGGACCTCGTATTAATTGGAATCTCTTGATAACTCGATATGAGAGTTTAGGTACACAAATCACGCCGTTACGCTAAGTGATTTGGTTTGGTTTTTTAACTATTGATTAATAGAAATTAGTGTGATGCACAGATATGTTTACCGTTCATAAATTCAGTTGGTCCTCGTATTAATTGGAATCTCTTGATAACTCGATATGAGAGTTTAGGTACACAAATCAGGCCGTTACGCTAAGTGATTTGGTTTGGTTTTTTAACTATTGATTAATAGAAATTAGTGTGATGCACAGAGATGTTTACCGTTCATAAATTCAGTTGGACCTCGTATTAATTGGAATCTCTTGATAACTCGATATGAGAGTTTAGGTACACAAATCAGGCCGTTACGCTAAGTGATTTGGTTTGGTTTTTCAACTATTGATTAATAGAAATTAGTGTGATGCACAGATATGTTTACCGTTCATAAATTCAGTTGGACCTCGTATTAATTGGAATCTCTTGATAACTCGATATGAGAGTTTAGGTACACAAATCAGGCCGTTACGCTAAGTGATTTGGTTTGGTTTTTTAACTATTGATTAATAGAAATTAGTGTGATGCACAGATATGTTTACCGTTCATAAATTCAGTTGGACCTCGTATTAATTGGAATCTCTTGATAACTCGACATGAGAGTTTAGGTACACAAATCAGGCCGTTACGCTAAGTGATTTGGTTTGTTTTTTTAACTATTGATTAATAGAAATTAGTGTGATGCACAGAGATGTTTACCGTTCATAAATTCAGTTGGACCTCGTATTAATTGGAATCTCTTGATAACTCGATATGAGAGTTTAGGTACACAAATCAGGCCGTTACGCTAAGTGATTTGGTTTGTTTTTTTAACTATTGATTAATAGAAATTAGTGTGATGCACAGAGATGTTTACCGTTCATAAATTCATTTGGACCTCGTATTAATTGGAATCTCTTGATAACTCGATATGAGAGTTTGGGTACACAAATCAGGTCGTTACGCTAAGTGATTTGGTTTGTTTTTTTAGCTATTGATTAATAGAAATTAGTGTGATGCACAGATATGTTTACCGTTCATAAATTCAGTTGGACCTCGTATTAATTGGAATCTCTTGATAACTCGATATGAGAGTTTAGGTACACAAATCAGGCCGTTACGCTAAGTGATTTGGTTTGTTTTTTTAACTATTGATTAATAGAAATTAGTGTGATGCACAGAGATGTTTACCGTTCATAAATTCAGTTGCTCCTCGTATTAATTGGAATCTCTTGATAACTCGATATGAGAGTTTAGGTACACAAATCAGGTCGTTACGCTATGTGATTTGGTTTGTTTTTTTAACTATTGATTAATAGAAATTAGTGTGATGCACAGAGATGTTTACCGTTCATAAATTCAGTTGGTCCTCGTATTAATTGGAATCTCTTGATAACTCGATATGAGAGTTTAGGTACACAAATCAGGTCGTTACGCTAAGTGATTTGGTTTGTTTTTTTAACTATTGATTAATAGAAATTAGTGTGATGCACAGAGATGTTTACCGTTCATAAATTCAGTTGGTCCTCGTATTAATTGGAATCTCTTGATAACTCGATATGAGAGTTTAGGTACACAAATCAGGCCGTTACGCTAAGTGATTTGGTTTGTTTTTTTAACTATTGATTAATAGAAATTAGTGTGATGCACAGATATGTTTACCGTTCATAAATTCAGTTGGTCCTCGTATTAATTGGAATCTCTTGATAACTCGATATGAGAGTTTAGGTACACAAATCAGGTCGTTACGCTAAGTGATTTGGTTTGTTTTTTTAACTATTGATTAATAGAAATTAGTGTGATGCACAGAGATGTTTACCGTTCATAAATTCAGTTGGTCCTCGTATTAATTGGAATCTCTTGATAACTCGATATGAGAGTTTAGGTACACAAATCAGGTCGTTACGCTAAGTGATTTGGTTTGTTTTTTTAACTATTGATTAATAGAAATTAGTGTGATGCACAGAGATGTTTACCGTTCATAAATTCAGTTGGACCTCGTATTAATTGGAATCTCTTGATAACTCGATATGAGAGTTTAGGTACACAAATCAGGCCGTTACGCTAAGTGATTTGGTTTGTTTTTTTAACTATTGATTAATAGAAATTAGTGTGATGCACAGAGATGTTTACCGTTCATAAATTCAGTTGGACCTCGTATTAATTGGAATCTCTTGATAACTCGATATGAGAGTTTAGGTACACAAATCAGGTCGTTACGCTAAGTGATTTGGTTTGTTTTTTTAACTATTGATTAATAGAAATTAGTGTGATGCACAGAGATGTTTACCGTTCATAAATTCAGTTGGACCTCGTATTAATTGGAATCTCTTGATAACTCGATATGAGAGTTTAGGTACACAAATCAGGCCGTTACGCTAAATGATTTGGTTTGTTTTTTTAACTATTGATTAATAGAAATTAGTGTGATGCACAGAGATGTTTACCGTTCATAAATTCAGTTGGACCTCGTATTAATTGGAATCTCTTGATAACTCGATATGAGAGTTTAGGTACACAAATCAGGCCGTTACGCTAAGTGATTTGGTTTGTTTTTTTAACTATTGATTAATAGAAATTAGTGTGATGCACAGATATGTTTACCGTTCATAAATTCAGTTGGACCTCGTATTAATTGGAATCTCTTGATAACTCGATATGAGAGTTTAGGTACACAAATCAGGCCGTTACGCTAAATGATTTGGTTTGTTTTTTTAACTATTGATTAATAGAAATTAGTGTGATGCACAGAGATGTTTACCGTTCATAAATTCAGTTGGACCTCGTATTAATTGGAATCTCTTGATAACTCGATATGAGAGTTTAGGTACACAAATCAGGCCGTTACGCTAAGTGATTTGGTTTGGTTTTTTAACTATTGATTAATAGAAATTAGTGTGATGCACAGATATGTTTACCGTTCATAAATTCAGTTGGACCTCGTATTAATTGGAATCTCTTTATAACTCGACAT